>NC_134564.1:5326359-5408455 GCF_025594145.1 Primulina tabacum
TACGTATATGTGTATATATTATATATATATATAGCAAGCACGAATTGTTCCTCAGATTTCAGAGAAAGGGAGCGAAGCTTTGAGAAGAAATATCCTTACGCCTTTCTATTTCGATCCGTCCGTCAGATTTTGAATCCGACTTCAGTACTGAATTCCTATCGACGCAGGCTACAACTGGACATTGGGTATGGACAGAGTTGAGTTCGAGACTTCGTCTTCGTCAGATCGAGAAGAGAAAGGTATAAATCGATGTTAACTGGGAGATCGACTTGAGTTAGATTTAACTCGAGTTTTCCTAAACCACATACTTGTATGGTATTGTTTTTATACCTTTGTGTTTTAATGATTATGTTTATTCTATTGAATTAGAAAGTAGAAAGCAGAGAGCTATTGAGTGAGAGTCACTGACAGAGGGGCTAGACTATGACAGAGGAGTCACTGGCCCATTGCACATTGTCAGAATAGGGTTAGTCTTGGACAGACATGCCAAGACACTGGACGTTTGGTATATCGAGATGCTTCAGATATAGATAGCATCCTTATTACAGATTATTCGATATAGACTAGACCAAAGTCCAGAAATAAGAACGTACCGCCACCGCGACCGGTAGTAGTAGGTGGGAGACTTGTTACGTTCTTATTCACCGGGATCCCTAGATTAGATGAGAGATGAGTCGAGTCTGAGATGCCGAGTCATGAGTTGAATTACAGATTGTATAAATTATGTTTCGTAGATATAATTCATGTTTTATTTACAATTTGATTTCGATTTGCAATGTTAGATTATGATACGTGTTTTGGTTTAAACAGTTGCTAATTTAAAAATAGGACGGTTTGGTTTAAACCGTCGCTACATTTAGCGACGGTACATAATCCGTCGCTATATATAGCGACAGTTTTAAGTAAAACGGTCGCATTTTAAGGGAAACCGTCGCTAATTTTAGCGACAGAATTAACAAAACCGTCACTAAATATAGCGACGGTTACAAGCAAAACCGTTGGAAATTTTAAAAATGCGACGGTTTTTGGTTAGCGATGGTTCAACCAAAAGCTAACCAAAACCGTCGCAAATTGACTATAAATATCCGCACATCCAGTCCATTTTAACATACACCACTTCGCAACATTTAAAATTTTTCTCTCTTACATGATTTTACCACTTCACAACACTTAAAATTTTTCTTCTTGCACGATTTTAGTCTCGATTTAGGATAAATTTTTTCGCTTTAATTTTCTGATAAATTTTTAAGTGTTAGTTAAGATCATGAATATTGTTAGTCTATTCCAATTGTAAGTTTTTTTAAACTTATTAAATTATTAAAATTAATTTTTTTATTTTACTGAAAATATTAGCGACGGAAATAATGAATGACCATACAATTAGCGACGAAAATCATGAACCAACCGTTGCTAATTTTAGCGACGGTTTAATGATGATTTTGCATAATCCGTCGCTAATTAGCGATGATTTTACATAAATCCGTCGCTAATATTATTTGCGACTTTTTTCAAAAACCATCGCAAATTGTAGCTACAACAACGGATAAAATCGTTATCTTTGAGCGCACCCTTTAACCACATGGGCTTTAACAACAGTTTTAAAATACCTACGACAACGGTTTTTGTAGGCCTTTTTTTTTTGTAGTGCTTGGTTCTATCATCAACAAAAAGGAGAAATTTTTTAGAATATTTCTATTACCCTAAGTTTTGGCGATTGACAAATAACAATATCGATTTGTTACAAGATCGAGCCGCTCTTTCAATTCAAGCCGTTCAGACAGAACACCAAGAGTTCAAGCCATTCACGCAAGGAAGTCAAGTTGTAGTATTTCTGAACTATAGCTACAAGAGCTCATTTGTCAATTTGGCAGGATCAAAGTCCTATATGCAGCACACGTGTTCAAAACTTATAACTCCAATCACACTGTAATTGGTCATACTTGAAAAAATCCAAAAAGGATATTACAAGTAAAGTCGTTCAACAACACCTACTATAGAATCATTACATAATATTCTACCAACTCCCGAACAATAGAAAGATGTCTATTTTGTTCATAGTCTGTTAGTTTTTTTGAAAAGCAAGGAAGAAGCTTAAAGTCGCCAAAGCAAAAGAAACATTACATAAAAATTTAATGATAGGTACGACGAATGAAAATGACATGTCGATTCTGTCAGGTAACAGTACATATGATTATTGATAATCAAATCCGATTATTCGATCTTTTCAACTATAAATATGGAGACTCGGTATCAAATGAAACAATCAGTACTCTCGTGCATCTTTCAATTTGAATTCATTCAATATTTCCGTGCACACTTAAAGTTTTCATATTTGAAGTTGCTTCCATAGCACACACCTAAAGAATGTACGAGAACTTCAAGGATCAATCTTAACTACATTACCAACTCAAGACGTCAAGCTGACCGTTGTGTTATTTTGTATTTTTTTCTAGTGAATAGAAGGTTTTGAAAACTTTGAGAGTTTAGTAACATTGTGAGAATATGGTGAAATGATTAGTCTAGAAATTAATGCTTAATACTATAATATAAACTTAGAAAATCTTATTTAAATCTATAAATTTTAATATAATCTCAATAATTTTTCCATAAAAAAACAAACACCAAAAAATATTAAAACTTCACACATGGTTACTAATTATATATATTATTCAAGAGTTCCATAGAAATATGGATGATAAGCCAATTGAATTAGAAAAGTCGTAAAGATTTGGAAACTCGAACGATTGTATTATAAAATTCCACTGTCAAGCCATATCTCATGTAATTAACAACGTGTGTTTATATCATTGAAATAATTATCTAAATATGATAACTTTTGTTATTGCAAATTTACGTTTCCCTCATCTAAAATTTAAAATATAAGTAAGATAAGATTTAATTTAAAAATAAAGATAATATATGATTAAATATTAAAAAGAGAGGCTATTTTAGGAAAGAAAAATTCTTCAAGACAGTTATATAATAAATATATAATTATAATTTAAATAAAGTTTCACCAAATCAATTAGAAATAGTTAGTACAGGCATCCCGAATTTAATTATAAAGTATAGATAGGATTAAGCAGCAAACACATTTTAATAACATTCTTTACGCCTATAGAAGCTATATTTAAAATTTCTAAGGAAATAGATTCATTACATATATATATATATTACTATGATCTTAAATTGATACTCTAGAACATGACCAAGGATGACAATGTGTATGGGTGGCGTAGCACATGTACTTAAACCAAACGCAACTTATTTGCGTTGGGTATAGAATCTTATTCGACATGATCCATTGTCATCTTGACATACGCCCGCGATACATACATACATATTAAAATTAATGATGATATTTAATTTCGACAAATACATTTAATTAGAAAAATTTTATCTCATTGTATTTTGTATTTTATTTTGGTTATCTGTTTAGGCATAGTATGGTACACATGATAGGATAAATATGTGATATATAATATAAGGATAAGTTAATGATAAATAGATGTATGATATTATATTAATGTTTGGTATGATTTTAATAAAAGTGATTAAATTTATATATTAGATTGTAATGACAAAATTAACCTTATCATAATAAATTTTATAATTTCAACGTTGTTGCTTGAGTTCATAGTTTTATCTGTTCTTGCGCCGATAGTGCTTGCATGATTTATTTATTTTTACCTAATTTTTTATATTATATAATATGATAATTGAGCCCTTGATTTTGTGAGTCAAGTCAAATATCAATTTTTAAGGTTATCGAGTGTACTAATAATTTTATTGATAATTATAAAAATTATTTATATAATTATCTCGAATTCATTTATATAATTATCATATTATATAATATATAAAAATAAATAAAAATATTATTTGATTTAATTTCTATCTACTAGCATAGATTTATAAAAATCATTTATAAATTGAGGGCAATTAAGTCATTTGTAGTGTATTTCATCATTAAATTAAAATTATCACACCTAATAGAAGAAGCATTTTATCCTTCTAAAAAATTATTTATCAAGAGCACATGATATTATCATAGGCTTTTTAAAAAGGTACCAAACATGGGATAAGGATGATTATTTATCAATCCCTCCCTTATCCCATGTACCAAACTATGCCTTATAGTATGCCCTATTAAATTTATTACATATCATTTAAAAATTTATGTACCTAAATTATGCAAAATAAGTGATATTAGAAGTAAAAAAAGGAGAGAATACTTCTGCTAAGGAGCAATTCGAACACAAAAAAAAAAAAACTTATGATTTTATTACCAAATATCTTTCGGCTACGCAAAAAATATTAAGGCTAAGTAATAATTAAAAAATTGTAAAATTAGTAATTAGTTTTAGGAATAAAACATTAGCTTTGAACATCCATGATAGATAAAAATTGATCTACCATGGACAATTAATTATCAGATTTCAACGACACCCATGTCTAAAAATCCTAAAAAATTGGAAACCGAGACCTATGATTAAAAAGTTTATAAAAAATATATAAGACCGTCTCTATTTTATAAGATATATATCTTAATCAATCTGATCCTATCAATAAAAAATATTAGTTTTTATCTCAAAAATATTTTTTTATTTCAAATATGGATCAAGTCAAATTTTATCGCGGATTAAAAAATTTATCGCTCTGCCAATAAAAAACGAGACTTGTTGATCTAAATACTTCTGTAATTAGAACTTTAAAGATTTTACCAAATCTAAACCACCAATAATAATAAAAAAAAAAAAAGCACTATAAGTACGTCTCCTGTTCAAAGAGTCCTACATGCATCCTTTTATTTCCTCGTGTTATCCTTGTTATAATAGAAGAAGCAGGCCACAGAGTACATAGAGCCGCCGTTTTGGGATTATGATAGGTGAATTTTTGTGCGATTTTGAAGAGTAAAAACAATTCAATGGCTTCTGAGAAGATGGATTCCGCAGAGAAAATTACCGAGGGCAAAAGTAGCAGCGGCATCAAAAGTGCGTTCATCAAGAGGCGTGATTGTTTGATTAAGAAGGCGAGTGAATTAGCTATTCTCTGCGGTTCCGAAGTTGCCATTATTGGATACTCCAACGACGGGAAGTTGTTCGAATATGCTAGTTCCGAGTACGCCCTCTATGCTGCTATCTTCGTTTCTGAGAATTCCTTTTCTGTTGTTTCTTTGGGATTTATTCATGTGTTTGTTCGTTCATGAGAATTTTTTAGGTGATTTAATATGAGAAACAAAAGAGTATGGATTCATGTGGTAACAAAACTAATTAAAGTTAATTATTTAACAATTATACTATAATAATGTTGATTTGATTTTATAAACTAAATTATCTACGATATTATAGGTACTATAGAATTTAAATCAAATTTACAGTTTCAGATTATAGTATGATTTCGGTAATGGCCTCTAACTTTTAGGAACCTGTACCAAACCGGTTTGTAAATTCTGGGTTTTTGTTTTAGTTTTGGTTTTGGTTTTTGAGAGAACGGTTTAGGTTGCGGTTCACGGTTCTTTAGGAACTCTGGTTGAGTCTAGCTAGGGGTGGGGTAGGCGTTAAAGATATCAAAGCTTGTTATTTATAGTAAATTGTCTTTGAATACACATGGCTGTTGTTTTGTTTTTGTTTTTCGGGTAAGTTGTATGGAGATCTGAGAAACCGAAAAATTACGCTGATGTTCGAAAGATAGGTTGTATAAGAATTCGAAACTGGTTGAACTAAGATATGCAATAAGTAGTATCATGCAACACGATAAGCTGATCAGTTGAACGATGATTCCCTTGATCACTGCAGCATGGCGAAAATAATGAAGAGATTTGAAGAGTGCCAGCGAATTAAAAAAGGTGTTCCGGTGAACCACGATCCAGAGGTACGTGTGATGCTTAAAATTTGACATATCTATGGACTTTTAATCCTTCCACATATTCATTATATGTATCGGATTTAGTATGGTTTGTTCTCTTAACAGAGGCAAGAGGATGTTCTGAGAGAAGAGATGGAAAAGCTCAAACAAAAGGAGGACCAGTATGTTTTCTCACAAAAATGAGATTCTTGTATTTTTCGAAAATCCGTGTTGTGTTGTGTTGTGTCTTTTCTGTTAATTTGCAGGCATGTGTTGGGGAGGAATCTCGATAGCATGAGTCGCGAAGATTTGCAAGAACTCGAACAACAACTAAACGAAGGGTTATTGTGCATTAAGGATAGGAAGGTTTGTCCTTTAAATTAAACTGTGGACTTAAAACAAAACGTATTACTCTTTGATTGCTAACAATAAAAGACAATGCTACGGTTTCAGGAGGCAATATTGGTCCAGAAACTTCAAAAATCAAGGGATAATGTATGCAGATTAATCTCTTATTTTGTGCATCAGCTGATTTCTCGTACGGGTCCTGGAGGAAAATTGAAAAACATTTGTCCCTTATTTTAATTTTATTTCAGGAGCTACAATCCATGCAGGAGAATGTGACTTTACGCCAAAAGGCATGTGTAGCTCTCTCATTTTGCGTTGCGAAATTCGGCTATTGATGTGAATATATCTAAGTAATCTGCACTGGCTTAATATGATTCATAGGTTGAAAACCTTGAAAGGCTTTGTGCCCCGATCAGCTATCAACAACCAATTCTTCTCGAGTACCAGTTGAAGGGGCAGAGCAACTTCGAGCTCGGACAAGGCGTTGCCAGTCCCCAACTAGCTTGCGATACTAGCACTGGAGATGCAGACTTAGTGGACACCAACCTGCAATTGGGGTAAGACATTTTCTCCGGATTTTCGGCCTTTTATGTTACTGTTTTCCTACTAGGAGTATGTGTGTCTTGCTTTTCGTGTAGGCCTTCAACTTCCAAGGTTTGTGGAAAAAGGAAAACTCCATGCGAGGAAAGAAGAAGCAATGCCGATACTTTTCTTTCGATATAGGACCAGCCGGCGGTTTATGGAATGTTTGCAAATGTTTAAAAAAATTATTATGAACTTTTTTTTTACAAAGTTGTACAACTTTATATAAAAAATTATCTATAATCAATTTTTCGAATATTTACAAACACTACCTTACTTTTGTGGTTTATATATATTTTTTGCTTTGATGATTTTATGATCTATCTATGTCTTGATTTAGTTATTCTATATTTCTCATCGCACATATGGTTTTTGGGAATGTATAAAACACCAGGTGATTAGCTTTATGGACTTTGTGGGGGCCCGTGCTCCTGATTAATCTTTAATGACAAAACAACCAGGATTTATTAATGTAAACAGCGAAAGCGATTTAAAATTTTCCTTTTGGGCCAATAGAAATTTCGACATGACCTTCCCGTAAGTAGCACATCCCAAAAATTTCCAAACTACACAAAGAAAATTTATATACTCGAAATAAAGTCATAACATCAATTCACAACCCTATAGCCGCACTGGCCAGGACTAAACACATATAGAGCCGGCAAGGCTCGATCACACAACTATCAATACAAAACAACGTAAAAATAACAGTACAGCTACACGGGACATCTCCCCGGTAAATGTATAACTCCATAATATAGTATATATATATCTGGGAACTCTCAACCATGACTCGACGATTGGGCACCACTACCTGACGCTCCACCAGACGCGTCAAATCCTCCTGGATAACCTGCTATGGCATCAAAAACAACCACAGCATAAAAAGAAACGAGGGGTCGGGCCCCAGTACGACGAACCAGTAATATTACGACAAATATAACTGACCTGAAATAAAATCAAGTAAAATGCAATGAAATGCAATGCAATGCGTGTCGGTAACAACAAAATAATGGATACCAAAGCGGAGTCCAAATGAAACGCATCAGCAACAAGAACAATGACCACCCGTGTCAGGACTGCAGCAACGTAATATCATGCCGCCGCTCATCCATGCACGTAGCATCGAGGGTACGGGAGCGACCCGCTCAGCCCTCATGCAAGTCACCAGGAGTGCTAATCCTACCCACCCACTCCATCGATGACGCAACAACTCGATAGATCAATATCAATAGCAATCAAAGGAGTCAAGGCTCGAAATGCTATGCCACAATAGTATCAACTCAAATAAATGCGTGAATGAAATCACGTATTCACAGAAACACATAAGGCACGCCACAACTCATTACAAAGTACTTAACGTCATTTCACATCATATAGACATCATAATAAAACAGTTCATGCGTACCTCAACTGACTTTAATTTACCACAAAATATCTTAAATATTTCTCGAAACTCCAATCCTGTGGCAAAATTATTTATTGCACATCAATTCCTATCTTAGTTAAATAATCAAGGAATTTATCGAAAGTAATTCCAAAATTCACACTAAATTTCCAGAACTTATAATTTCAATTTACAACATTTTAACGGTGTCCGACTAGCGCATGTACAGCTCAAAAGTCGAAATATCCCAATTTATAAATCTGAAAATTCAAAACTCAGCAAACTAAATTCTGAAAAAGTCGATAAATACTTCGAATCGACTCAATAATTCACCTACAATCAATAATACAACAAATATCAATATTGGTACCAAATTTAACCCAAAAATACAACCACCTTGCTGGAATCATGATTTGTACCTCAATATATATACCAAAATGAAGCCTACGACATAAGGAACAAAATCTCTCAATCAATTTCCGAATTTCGGCGACGTACGGGCGGCAATTTGACGGAGAAATGGAAGACGGGTTTTCAAAAAGTGTCGAGAAACACTTCAATATGGGTACCAAAACGTAGCTCTCATCGAGAGGATTCCAAAACTATGCTTACTTTAGAAAATCCCTGACCGACGGTAGAGTTACGGGCGGTCAAAGGCAGAAGAAATCGTTTGACTTTTATTACGGGAGAGAGAGAACGAGATTCTCGTTTCTTCTTTTCTTTTCTTTTTTTAATTATTTAATTAGTTAATAAAACAAGTGGGCTGGGCTTTAGGGAAAATTTGGGTTGGGCTCTCACAGACTTGCAGCCTCCCCTTTAAAGAATTCTAATGAATTTCTACGTATATTTCTATGTACGTGTTTATGTTGAAAATTTGGGTTGAATGTGAATGAAAATTAATAGTTGGTTTGAGGCTTACTAATGGAAGTAATTAGCAATTTGAAACATTTCGTTTGATGTACTTATTGTATAGTGAGGTGTGCAAATCAAAACTCGGATTTGTACTGAAAAGCATTGACTCATGTTCGAGCACGACCACTGTACGTCTGTATGAATCAAAATTGGTTTTCTAGACTAACCCACATTTCATTGCTTCTAATTCTTCTTCAATTAAAATAGATGTCCCTATATATATACACACACACACATAATTGTTGTATTTGTTAATTGCAAGTATACGGTGTCAAGTTTTAATACTCGATTTAAGTATATATCTTTCTCATAGAGTGTGCAATTTAATAATATATTACTTACCATAATTAGAATAGTCAGACTTTATTTAGAAAATTTAATCGATTGTTGATTGATAATTATAAGATAAAATGAATTAAAGCACACAAACGATCAAAAATAACCTAAAATAAGAATCTATACGTGCGGCTTCACTTGGTCTTTACAATATTGAATTATCATTGACATCTATATTTATAAATTCGACCCGTTTACTACCTTAGAATTCTCAAATATACATACTTCTTTTCCCAAGTAGAATGTAGAAATTAATTATCTAATATCGATTTCAATATCCCTATTAAAAATCAAACAGTAAATAATTTCAATAGCATATTAATTCTTTTAATTGATTCGATGGAGTTTTAGATCTTCTAAACTATATAAACACTAATGATATATTTTCATATGGTTCTATTTTAAATCTCTCTCCCGAGTGATAGATTTCAAATAAATATGACACTCCAATTAGTGATCAAGTAATTGAAATCGCTAGAATCCGAAAAATATAAATAAATCAAGAAGAAATTCGCATACGTAAATCAACAATTTATAAATATATATTCGACCAAGCTACGTTGTCCTCTAGATTAAATAAATCAGTTCATGATGAAAAAAAAAGATAAAACAAATTAATGTTTTTCAAAATCAAAATAATCGCCTAAGAAATAGTAAGAAGAATAAGAGAAAGAATCTGAAACTGCGACTCCATTCCTGGTAGATGCGCTCCCATCTTCGCACTTCGTTCTTCATTCTTTGTATTTGTTTTTCATGCATCTGCAGCTCCTCTTTCGTGGTTAGGATTTCAATATTTATATTTGTGTCCATGTTCCGAGACCTATGAAGAAGCTCGCACAGGTCTACGTCACACGCTAGTGTGTGACTGGTGCTGTTTCTGTCTTCTGCTTCTGTGTGGTTGCGCGCTTCTACTTTTTGCGCCTCCTAGGCACGTAGGTGCTAGCGGTCACATGCTAGCTTATGTTTCTGGTACTCTGCTGGCGGCACACATGCTTCTGTTCTCCCTTATTTGTAATGCCCGAATTTAAAAAAAATTGAAAAAAAAAAGTTATTGTTCATGAGGTTACTATTCAAGCGCTGCAGTGCTAGAATAGTAGCGCCTAGGCGCTTGAGATGCAGGATTTTGGCGCTGATGCACTGAAAAGTGGTGCTGAGGCACTACAGACGTTAAAAATCAATATGTAAGCCCACCTTCACCTCCACCAATCATTTTCCTCCTCCTTCACGTAATCCTCATCCATCTTCTCTCCATTTTTATGAGTGATTCGCTCAAGAAAAACATGAAATGAAGGTAGATTTGTGATCCTCTAGTCACGGGCTTCAAGTTGACGTAAGTATTTCCCAATTTTATTCAAGTTTGGAAATGACTTGAAATTTGGAATTAATATTTGAGATATTAAGATGTTGAATTTGTTGTATTTGAGTTGGTTTGAATTTAAAAAGGATATGAGAATGGTTTCTTGTTTATGTGCAAAGAACAGTTTTTACACCTTCTGTATTTCGTGTATATGGAATAGTTTTGTTTGGATTTTGGAGTTAGGGTCTTCATCAAACTTGTAGATCATAGGGTTAGCTTCGATTTGGTTTTTGAATCACTCAATTCCATGAAGAAGTGAAAGCGATATGTGATTTTTACTAAAACAGGTCTAGAACTCCAAGTTAGTACAGATTTGTGTACATGCCTTCTATTTATTCGAATTCTGAGATTCCTTGAATGGGATTCTGAATTTGATGTTCAAATGAAAGTTATAACATTGTCTTGTCTTAGAAATGATACCAAACTAGCTTGATTTCATTTGATATTGAGGAAGTTATGCTCAAAATACTAAAATGTGCCAGAAATGTATTGACGCAGAATTCATGGGAATTATGTTATATGTTTCATATTATGAACGACTGAGTAAATGACTTTATTTGACAAAATTTTGTCAAGAATAATTGTTGGGCTTTTACTTTTCTTGCATATCCAATTTGCGGATCTTGATTTGAAGTAGACGTCAGGGGTTCAAGACTTCTCAACTATACCTTTCGATCTCCTTTTGGTAATATTTGAAATGTATGTTACGGTCAGTAACATACGAGGTAAAAGTATCATTTTATTTTAAATTGAAAATTCTATGGCTCGATTAATTACTTGTGATTTGATGATGATTGATGTCTTGAGATGAGTTTATTATGATAACTAGATGATGATATTGATTTGCTTCATTACACTGCATATTGAGCCACTTGTCTATTAATATTTGATATGGTGGAGGTCGCCTTGATTTACTGATTTGTTGGACGTATGGGGCTATAGTTGAGTTGACATAGTGTATGCGGAGGTTGCTGCTATGGTCTGAACACTCTCTATAGGCGCATCATAGTCCTGGGATTGTAGAACACAACACCTCACCCCGAGCGGATGAGTCGATGGAAGTTGTTGGGGGATTCTCTTCCCTTGGGTACCCTATGACCGGATGATTCACTTGATCTTGAGATTTATTGATAGCCCACCGCTTCTAATCATGCATTGCATTATATTGCATCTTTATGAATTTTATATGAACTATTTGTCATTTTAATTCTCATATGTTATTGATTACATCATAGATCATATGGGTTTATACTCATCGCCACGTCGACTACCTCTTGTTTTCATGTGCTTGACGGTAGGTGAGGCGAGGCTTGGGATGCCAGAGTCTAGCTCCAGGCGAGGAGATACGAGTTAGAGTGGGATTCTCAGATCTTACGAGCTATTTTATGATATTTGGATTATTTTGGTTCACTACTTATATTTCAAATATTTGAGAACTTTAAATTATTTTGACGATATTTATGTCAGTTTGTGAACCACAGATTATGTGTTTTACTCAATAGTTTGGTTTGTTACATTTATAATTATTAGTATTAATGTCAGACCCGGGGCCCCACATTAGGTGGTATCAGAGCGTAAGATATTTGGGAACAAGGTAGATCGAGTCAGTTTGAATTGCTTGATCATGTTATATATTTGCTAGCATTTTCACTGTTCCATAATGTGAAATATATGATTATAATTGATATATTATATTGTTGAGCTTTATTCGAGATTTTTGAGATTTATTGAGTCTCGAGAGCCGGAGATGGTTGATACAAAATTGAGATGATTATGATATTGTGATTTTATATGTGTTTGATATATTGTATATCAGACATGGCTACTCGAGGTAGAGGTCATGGTAGACCTAGACAGAACATACTGTTAGAGTATGTGCCCGTCGAGCCAAGTGTTGGCCGAGTGTTCACAATGAAACTCTATATATAAACAATCTTTATTTTAATAATATTTGAAATTATTGTTTTGGCACATCTTTATCTGTATACCCATGCTAGTGTCATAGATAAACTCTTTGAATATACAAATAGTAGAAAGAATATGAGATGCTCATATGATGAGTATCATGAAACTTGTATTTGCAATACTGTATATTCTAAACAGTTCCTAGCCGATTCAGCCGCCGCTAAGAAGGATATAGGCCGCTCGAGTTTGAGACTAGCATTTACGATGTGAATATCATGTTTCATTGGTAGAGGACATTGTGATGTCCGAACATGCAGATAGGTGCTCCTTGTAGAGTGCACTGAACAACCCTCCATAAAGGACTTTCCAAGTGGTTCTCACTTATCGAGTGGAAACGTCCTAGTTTATATTTGTACACCATTAGTCCTTATGACTGGGGACAACATTGAGACTCTATGTGTTAGCATTGCACTTTGACTTGTTTACCGACTCTCATGGGGTCATCCGGTGGCAAGGTTGGGTGTTTTGTCGAAATATATAGGAGTCGGTACATTGTAGTCGGGGATTCACCGCTTACCTTCGGGTATGGATATCCTATGTGATCACATGTATATGTAGTATGAAATCTCTGATCAGAGTATGGTTGTAATTATGAAAGGGGTTTCATAGATTACACCATCGATGCAACTACGACATGACACATAGTATCGATTCTTTGACAGCTCTCGATATACCAATAGTTGTCGAATCGGTCGGGATATATGAGTTGAAGGGACTGTACTGTATGCTAACCATAATTGAATCGTTCTTGCAGGCACTATCATTTGATACCTAGGGAATCATGTAAGCGATGCTGATAGGCGTTTAACATGATTGGTTGGGTACTATCAGTCTTGAGTTCTGACATTCTTATTATCAAGGAGTTGATAATCAAGAATTGAGCAACTGGGGCATGCTCATATAAGGACATGTTTAGTTCCGAATCACATTCAGATGTTGTGGGGACCCGAACTTAATTCAATTCTTAATCACATTCTGGGAATAATTAATCAATTAAAATAAACAGGGTCTAAAATTTTTTTTTAAATACGAGAGTACGCAGCATATGAAATAAATCATATCTCATTTACAAGATCACTATTCAGATCTAAGTACCAATCCTGTACAATCATATATCATAATAACTACTGTTTCTTCACTACATCTCAGGTGATATAACAGATATACTCCTAAGTCCGGATCTCCACGCTAACTGTCTTCTCTCATCCTCTTCTTGACCCTGATCCAGCCCCACCTATTGTCATGCACACATACAAAACAAGACAACAGCCGGATAACTCCGGTGAGAATAAATCCCAGTATAAACAATGTAAACATGCAATTATATAAAAACATATATAAATGCATAAATAAGATATTATTAACATGTAGCAACTCAACAAACATGAATGATATAAAACTGTAAATCAACTAGTCGTATCAGACTTGACTCCAACAACGCGTCGTCTCAGACTCGACTCAACTCTAACCTAGGGATCCCAATGTCTGGATATTGATAATTATATCGAATCTCAGTCGATAGGAATGAATCAACCCTATACGGCATCGATATAATTCATATATCCAGTGTCTGGGCGAAACAGCCGCAGAATTGACGAATCAGTCAAGAATTAAGCGAATCAGCCAATAACTAGACGAATCAGCCAGTAATTAAGCGAATCAGCCAAAGTTTAGACGAATCAGTCGATAACTAGACGAATTAGCCAATAACCAGACGAATCAGCCGGTGACTAGGCGAATCAGCCAATGACTAAACAATCAGTAGTCAATACATGCAGTGGCTATAAATCAATAGACTACAAACATCAATCTCATCAATTACAAATATCAATGCAATAAACTAAGTATGTGATTTAGGGAAACTCGAGTCAAACCTCACTCGAGTTGTGCAATCCCAACTCAACATTAATTTATACCTTTCTTTCTGATACTCTGACTCTGTCGAAGTCTCGAACTCAAAGCCTGTCAATACTCAATCTGACAATAACAATATTGAGGAATACAATATCAATACCCCAATCAATCGATACTGGATATAATCAGAACTAAATCGAATTCTGTTTCAACGGCATAACTGCACAATCTCAATATACCCAGCAATACAAATCAACGGATATCAATTCCAACATCTCATAATTGATACCATACAAATCTGATATCAAATCTCAATCAAATCAACTCTGAAATTCATAACAATTCTGTAATCGATCTGTTTCTCAATCTGACTTCAATTCTACGATGTCTAACATGTCAAGAACATCATATATGAATCCTATCTGATTCTGGCAACACCATAATTTCAACACATATCAAAACGTAACAAAACTTACGTCCAGTTGTAGCCTGCGTTGATAGGAACACAGTACCGCAGTCAAATTCAAAATCAGACGGACGGTATGCCTACTGCACGTCTCGCGCTCGGGCGGTCATGAATTTCCGCTCGGGCGCGGAAATTTCTGTCGAGATACTCAACCGATCATCTCCTGGCGCTCGGGCGGTAATATTCTACCGCTCGGGCGCCAAACATTCTGTCCAACTCATGGTGTATTGGCGCTCAGGCGGTTCTTTTCCACCGCTCGGGCGCGAGATGTTCGGTTCAACATCTTGGCCAACATCTTGAGATGTTCGGTTCAACATCTTGGCTTATACTGTAACGATGCCCTGCTTCTTCATTTGAGTTCCTATAACCTCACTTCTGTCAATTAATCAACGTCTGATTACAACAATTAAATCTCGGGCATTACAGATGTGAACCCACGGCTAGTTGTATCATTGAACCATTGAGGGTCACACAAGTGCTAACTTTCTAGATCCCGTTGAGAAGTAAAATAGTTCAATATGTTGAACGGCTTATAAAGGAGTTTACAAGTGCAAGAAAAATTAGAAGTATGACTTCTATAAGGAGAATGTGACTTTTAATTTGAGGAAGTATTCCTAAATTAAAAGTTGGCCAAACAAATAATGTATTTGAAAATTGTGATTTTCATAAACATTATTATGGACTAAATTAAATTAATTCAGGTTTTGAACTAATTAAACACTAGTGGACCTAGTAGAGTCCAAAAAATTAAGTTAATTCAAGTGTTAAATTAATTAAATAACATTGGGCCTTGTAGAGCCCAATTAGAAATAATTATTAAACTAGTGGACTTGAGTAAAATCAAGTAAATGTTAAATGATCTCAAATGTGTTTGAGACATTTAAATAAAAGTCCATGGGCCTTGTAATTGCTACAATCTCAAATAGAATTGCATGCATGGGAGATGAAAGGGTGGAGGCTACTTTTTCAATATCAAAGGCATGGCATGCCCTTGGAATACACAACAACTTTTTGCACAACCAAAAATTCAAATTTTACAAGCAAAAAATTCGAGCACCTCACTATGATGTGTAGCAAATAACATAAACACAAAATGTCGTACATATGGTGTTTTAGAAATTTTTACCTATCAATCACAAAGGATTGATAATGGCTCCAACTAAGTTGTTAAACAACTTAGCTCTTCAATGGCTAGACAATCTACAAGTTTCCAATGAGCACTCGTTGCTCAAAAATTAAGCCCACCACCAACAAGGAAGATCCCCTCTAATTTTGCACTAGAAAAATTAGAAAATTTTTCTTTGAGAAGAGTATGCAATCTTCAACAATTGAAGAAGCAAAAATGAAAGAGAATAAGGTATCAAAAATTTCGGCCAAGGCATTAGGAGAGAAGATGGAGAGATTTTCTTGGCTGTGTAAAAAGTTAAAGTTAGCACTTGTAATACCCGAGATTTTAGTTTGATACTTTTGAATTGTTATATATTATGAATAAGGCGATGGAAGAACAGAAGTGGAGAAGTGACGTTGCAAATTGAGTTTGTTGACAAAGAGAGAGACCGCACCCGCGCCAAGAAGTAGACCGCACCCGCGGTGCAAGGGCAGAAAGTTGTGTTTTGAGGGAAAAAGCCACCGCACCCGCGCTATGAAATATACCGCACCCGCGGTTGATGGACAGAGAGTTGGCTATTTTTATAGTAGGGACACCGCAACTGCGGTGCCAGACAGAGCGCATCCGCGGTGCTGCTACAGTAGGGTCACCGCCCCCGCGGTCCAAGAAAGAGCGCACCCGCGGTCGTTCCTTCTGAATTTTTTGAAGGTGATCCAATACGTGCAGCGCACCCGCGGTCCAAAGGTGAGCGCACCCGCGGTGCGACGTGCGCGAGAAAGAAAGGGGCCACTTGCCTTACATGCAACGTATATATGTATATATATATATATAGCAAGCACGAATTGTTCCTCAGATTTCAGAGAAAGGGAGCGAAGCTTTGAGAAGAAATATCCTTACGCCTTTCTATTTCGATCCGTCCGTCAGATTTTGAATCCGACTTCAGTACTGAATTCCTATCGACGCAGGCTACAACTGGACATTGGGTATGGACAGAGTTGAGTTCGAGACTTCGTCTTCGTCAGATCGAGAAGAGAAAGGTATAAATCGATGTTAACTGGGAGATCGACTTGAGTTAGATTTAACTCGAGTTTCCCTAAACCACATACTTGTATGGTATTGTTTTTATACCTTTATGTTTTAATGATTATGTTTATTCTATTGAATTAGAAAGTAGAAAGCAGAGAGCTATTGAGTGAGAGTCACTGACAGAGGGGCTAGACTATGACAGAGGAGTCACTGGCCCATTGCACATTGTCAGAATAGGGTTAGTCTTGGACAGACATGCCAAGACACTGGACGTTTGGTATATCGAGATGCTTCAGATATAGATAGCATCCTTATTGCAGATTATTCGATATAGACTAGACCAAAGTCCAGAAATAAGAACGTACCGCCACCGCGACCGGTAGTAGTAGGTGGGAGACTTGTTACGTTCTTATTCACCGGGATCCCTAGATTAGATGAGAGATGAGTCGAGTCTGAGATGCCGAGTCATGAGTTGAATTACAGATTGTATAAATTATGTTTCGTAGATTACAATTCATGTTTTATTTACAATTTGATTTCGATTTGCAATGTTAGATTATGATACGTGTTTTGGTTTAAACTGTTGCTAATTTAAAAATAGCGACGGTTTTGGCTTAAACCGTCGCTACATTTAGCGACGGTACATAATCCGTCGCTATATATAGCGACAATTTTAAGTAAAACGATCGCATGTTTTAAGGGAAACCGTCGCTAATTTTAGCGACAGAATTAACAAAACCGTCACTAAATATAGCGACGGTTACAAGCAAAACCGTTGGAAATTTTAAAAATGCTACGGTTTTTGGTTAGCGATGGTTCAACCAAAAGCTAACCAAAACCGTCGCAAATTGACTATAAATATCCGCACATCCAGTCCATTTTAACATACACCACTTCGCAAGATTTAAAATTTTTCTCTCTTACATGATTTTACCACTTCACAACACTTAAAATTTTTCTTCTTGCACGATTTTAGTCTCGATTTAGGATAAATTTTTTCGCTTTAATTTTCTGATAAATTTTTAAGTGTTAGTTAAGATCATGAATATTGTTAGTCTATTCCAACTGTAAGTTTTTTTAAATTTATTAAATTATTAAAATTAATTTTTTTATTTTACTGAAAATATTAGCGACGAAAATAATGAATTAACCATCGCTACAATTAGCGACGAAAATCATGAACCAACCGTTGCTAATTTTAGCGACGGTTTAATGATGATTTTGCATAATCCGTCGCTAATATTATTTGCGACGGTTTTTCAAAAACCATCGCAAATTGTAGCTACAACAACGGATAAAATCGTTATCTTTGAGCGCATCCTTTAACCACATGGGCTTTAACAACAGTTTTAAAATACCTACGACAACGGTTTTTGTAGGCCTTTTTTTTTTTGTAGTGCTTGGTTCTATCATCAACAAAAAGGAGAAATTTTTTAGAATATTTCTATTACCCTAAGTTTTGGCGATTGACAAATAACAATATTGATTTGTTACAAGATCCAGCCGCTCTTTTATTGTAATTTCTTCTTTTCGGTGCACTGGATCAATTCAAGCCGTTCAGACAGAACACCAAGAGTTCAAGCCATTCACGCATGGAAGTCAAGTTGTAGTATTTCTGAACTATAGCTACAAGAGCTCATTTGTCAATTTGGCAGGATCAAAGTCCTATATGCAGCACACGTGTTCAAAACTTATAACTCCAATCACACTGTAATTGGTCATACTTGAAAAAATCCAAAAAGGATATTACAAGTAAAGTCGTTCAACAACACCTACTATAGAATCATTACATAATATTCTACCAACTCCCGAACAATAGAAAGATGTCTATTTTGTTCATAGTCTGTTAGTTTTTTTGAAAAGCAAGGAAGAAGCTTAAAGTCGCCAAAGCAAAAGAAACATTACATAAAAATTTAATGATAGGTACGACGAATGAAAATGACATGTCGATTCTGTCAGGTAACAGTACATATGATTATTGATAATCAAATCCGATTATTCGATCTTTTCAACTATAAATATGGAGACTCGGTATCAAATGAAACAATCAGTACTCTCGTGCATCTTTCAATTTGAATTCATTCAATATTTCCGTGCACACTTAAAGTTTTCATATTTGAAGTTGCTTCCATAGCACACACCTAAAGAATGTACGAGAACTTCAAGGATCAATCTTAACTACATTACCAACTCAAGACGTCAAGCTGACCGTTGTGTTATTTTGTATTTTTTTCTAGTGAATAGAAGGTTTTGAAAACTTTGAGAGTTTAGTAACATTGTGAGAATATGGTGAAATGATTAGTCTAGAAATTAATGCTTAATACTATAATATAAACTTAGAAAATCTTATTTAAATCTATAAATTTTAATATAATCTCAATAATTTTTCCATAAAAAAACAAACACCAAAAAATATTAAAACTTCACACATGGTTACTAATTATATATTATTATTCAAGATTTCCATAGAAATATGGATGATAAGCCAATTGAATTAGAAAGTCGTAAAATTTGGAAACTCGGAACGATGGTATTATAAAATTCCACTGTCAAGCCATATCTCATGTAATTAACAACGTGTGTTTATATCATTGAAATAATTAACTAAATATGATAAACTTTTGTTATTGCAAATTTACGGTTTCCCTCATCTAAAAATTTAAAATATAAGTAAAGATAAGATTTAATTTAAAAATAAAGATAAGTATATGATTAAATATTTAAAAAGAGAGGCTATTTTAGGAAAGAAAAATTCTTCAAGACAGTTATATAATAAATATATAATTATAATTTAAATAAAGTTTCACCAAATCAATTAGAAATAGTTAGTACAGGAATCCCGAATTTAATTATAAAGTATAGATAGGATTAAGCAGCAAACACATTTTAATAACATTCTTTACGCCTATAGAAGCTATATTTAAAATTTCTAAGGAAATAGATTCATTACATATATATATATTACTATTATCTTAAATTGATACTCTAGAATATGACCAAGGATGACAATGTGTATGGGTGGCGTAGCACATGTACTTAAACCAAACTCAACTTATTTGCGTTGGGTATAGAATCTTATTCGACATGATCCATTGTCATCTTGACATACGACCGCGATACATACATACATATTAAAATTAATGATGATATTTAATTTCGACAAATACATTTAATTAGAAAAATTTTATCTCATTGTATTTTGTATTTTATTTTGGTTATCTGTTTAGGCATAGTATGGTACACATGATAGGATAAATATGTGATATATAATATAAGGATAAGTTAATGATAAATAAGATGTATGATATTATATTTAATGTTTGGTATGATTTTAATAAAAGTGATTAAATTTATATATTAGATTGTAATGACAAAATTAACCTTATCATAATAAATTTTATAATTTCAACGTTGTTGCTTGAGTTCATAGTTTTTATCTGTTCTTGCGCCGATAGTGCTTGCATGATTTATTTATTTTTACCTAATTTTTTATATTATATAATATGATAATTGAGCCCTTGATTTTGTGAGTCAAGTCAAATATCAATTTTTAAGGTTAATCGAGTGATACTAATAATTTTATTGATAATTATAAAAATTATTTATATAATTATCTCGAATTCATTTATATAATTATCATATTATATAATATATAAAAATAAATAAAAATATTTATTTGATTTTAATTTCTATCTACTAGCATAGATTTATAAAAATCATTTATAAATTGAGGGCAATTAAGTCATTTGTAGTGTATTTCATCATTAAATTAAAATTATCACACCTAATAGAAGAAGCATTTTATCCTTCTAAAAAATTATTTATCAAGAGCACATGATATTATCATAGGCTTTTTAAAAAGGTACCAAACATGGGATAAGGAGGATTATTTATCAATCCCTCCCTTATCCCATGTACCAAACTATGCCTTATAGTATGCCCTATTAAATTTATTACATATCATTTAAAAATTTATGTACCTAAATTATGCAAAATAAGTGATATTAGAAGTAAAAAAAGGAGAGAATACTTCTGCTAAGGAGCAATTCGAACACAAAAAAAAAAAAAACTTATGATTTTTATTACAAAATATCTTTCGGCTACGCAAAAAATATTAAGGCTAAGTAATAATTAAAAAATTGTAAAATTAGTAATTAGTTTTAGGAATAAAACATTAGCTTTGAACATCCATGATAGATAAAAATTGATCTACCATGGACAATTAATTATCAGATTTCAACGACACCCATGTCTAAAAATCCTAAAAAATTGGAAACCGAGACCTATGATTAAAAAGTTTATAAAAAATATATAAGACCGTCTCTATTTTATAAGATATATATCTTAATCAATCTGATCCTATCAATAAAAAATATTAGTTTTTATCTCAAAAATATTTTTTTTATTTCAAATATGGATCAAGTCAAATTTTATCGCGGATTAAAAAATTTATCGCTCTGCCAATAAAAAACGAGACTTGTTGATCTAAATACTTCTGTAATTAGAACTTTAAAGATTTTACCAAATCTAAACCACCAATAATAATAAAAAAAAAAAAGCACTATAAGTACGTCTCCTGTTCAAAGAGTCCTACATGCATCCTTTTATTTCCTCGTGTTATCCTTGTTATAATAGAAGAAGCAGGCCACAGAGTACATAGAGCCGCCGTTTTGGGATTATGATAGGTGAATTTTTGTGCGATTTTGAAGAGTAAAAACAATTCAATGGCTTCTGAGAAGATGGATTCCGCAGAGAAAATTACCGAGGGCAAAAGTAGCAGCGGCATCAAAAGTGCGTTCATCAAGAGGCGTGATTGTTTGATTAAGAAGGCGAGTGAATTAGCTATTCTCTGCGGTTCCGAAGTTGCCATTATTGGATACTCCAACGACGGGAAGTTGTTCGAATATGCTAGTTCCGAGTACGCCCTCTATGCTGCTATCTTCGTTTCTGAGAATTCCTTTTCTGTTGTTTCTTTGGGATTTATTCATGTGTTTGTTCGTTCATGAGAATTTTTTCGGTGATTTAATATGAGAAACAAAAGAGTATGGATTCATGTGGTAACAAAACTAATTAAAGTTAATTATTTAACAATTATACTATAATAATGTTGATTTGATTTTTATAAACTAAATTATCTACGATATTATAGGTACTATAGAATTTAAATCAAATTTACAGTTTCAGATTATAGTATGATTTCGGTAATGGCCTCTAACTTTTAGGAACCTGTACCAAACCGGTTTGTAAATTCTGGGTTTTTGTTTTAGTTTTGGTTTTGGTTTTTGAGAGAACGGTTTAGGTTGCGGTTCACGGTTCTTTAGGAACTCTGGTTGAGTCTAGCTAGGGGTGGGGTAGGCGTTAAAGATATCAAAGCTTGTTATTTATAGTAAATTGTCTTTGAATACACATGGCTGTTGTTTTGTTTTTGTTTTTCGGGTAAGTTGTATGGAGATCTGAGAAACCGAAAAATTACGCTGATGTTCGAAAGATAGGTTGTATAAGAATTCGAAACTGGTTGAACTAAGATATGCAATAAGTAGTATCATGCAACACGATAAGCTGATCAGTTGAACGATGATTCCCTTGATCACTGCAGCATGGCGAAAATAATGAAGAGATTTGAAGAGTGCCAGCGAATTAAAAAAGGTGTTCCGGTGAACCACGATCCAGAGGTACGTGTGATGCTTAAAATTTGACATATCTATGGACTTTTAATCCTTCCACATATTCATTATATGTATCGGATTTAGTATGGTTTGTTCTCTTAACAGAGGCAAGAGGATGTTCTGAGAGAAGAGATGGAAAAGCTCAAACAAAAGGAGGACCAGTATGTTTTCTCACAAAAATGAGATTCTTGTATTTTTCGAAAATCCGTGTTGTGTTGTGTTGTGTCTTTTCTGTTAATTTGCAGGCATGTGTTGGGGAGGAATCTCGATAGCATGAGTCGCGAAGATTTGCAAGAACTCGAACAACAACTAAACGAAGGGTTATTGTGCATTAAGGATAGGAAGGTTTGTCCTTTAAATTAAACTGTGGACTTAAAACAAAACGTATTACTCTTTGATTGCTAACAATAAAAGACAATGCTACGGTTTCAGGAGGCAATATTGGTCCAGAAACTTCAAAAATCAAGGGATAATGTATGCAGATTAATCTCTTATTTTGTGCATCAGCTGATTTCTCGTACGGGTCCTGGAGGAAAATTGAAAAACATTTGTCCCTTATTTTAATTTTATTTCAGGAGCTACAATCCATGCAGGAGAATGTGACTTTACGCCAAAAGGCATGTGTAGCTCTCTCATTTTGCGTTGCGAAATTCGGCTATTGATGTGAATATATCTAAGTAATCTGCACTGGCTTAATATGATTCATAGGTTGAAAACCTTGAAAGGCTTTGTGCCCCGATCAGCTATCAACAACCAATTCTTCTCGAGTACCAGTTGAAGGGGCAGAGCAACTTCGAGCTCGGACAAGGCGTTGCCAGTCCCCAACTAGCTTGCGATACTAGCACTGGAGATGCAGACTTAGTGGACACCAACCTGCAATTGGGGTAAGACATTTTCTCCGAATTTTCGGCCTTTTATGTTACTGTTTTCCTACTAGGAGTATGTGTGTCTTGCTTTTCGTGTAGGCCTTCAACTTCCAAGGTTTGTGGAAAAAGGAAAACTCCATGCGAGGAAATAAGAAGCAATGCCGATACTTTTCTTTCGATATAGGACCAGCCGGCGGTTTATGGAATGTTTGCAAATGTTTAAAAAAATTATTATGAACTTTTTTTTTACAAAGTTGTACAACTTTATATAAAAAATTATCTATAATCACTTTTTCGAATATTTACAAACACTACCTTACTTTTGTGGTTTATATATATTTTTTGCTTTGATGATTTTATGATCTATCTATGTCTTGATTTAGTTATTCTATATTTCTCATCGCACATATGGTTTTTGGGAATGTATAAAACACCAGGTGATTAGCTTTATGGACTTTGTGGGGGCCCGTGCTCCTGATTAATCTTTAATGACAAAACAACCAGGATTTATTAATGTAAACAGCGAAAGCGATTTAAAATTTTCCTTTTGGGCCAATAGAAATTTCGACATGACCTTCCCGTAAGTAGCACATCCCAAAAATTTCCAAACTACACAAAGAACATTTATATACTCGAAATAAAGTCATAACATCAATTCACAACCCTATAGCCGCACTGGCCAGGACTAAACACATATAGAGCCGGCAAGGCTCGATCACACAACTATCAATACAAAACAACGTAAAAATAACAGTACAGCTACACGGGACATCTTCCCGGTAAATGTATAACTCCATAATATAGTATATATATATCTGGGAACTCTCAACCATGACTCGACGATTGGGCACCACTACCTGACGCTCCACCAGACGCGTCAAATCCTCCTGGATAACCTGCTATGGCATCAAAAACAACCACAGCATAAAAAGAAACGAGGGGTCGGGCCCCAGTACGACGAACCAGTAATATTACGACAAATATAACTGACATGAAATAAAATCAAGTAAAATGCAATGAAATGCAATGCAATGCGTGTCGGTAACAACAAAATAATGGATACCAAAGCGGAGTCCAAATGAAACGCATCAGCAACAAGAACAATGACCACCCGTGTCAGGACTGCAGCAACGTAATATCATGCCGCCGCTCATCCATGCACGTAGCATCGAGGGTACGGGAGCGACCCGCTCAGCCCTCATGCAAGTCACCAGGAGTGCTAATCCTACCCACCCACTCCATCGATGACGCAACAACTCGATAGATCAATATCAATAGCAATCAAAGGAGTCAAGGCTCGAAATGCTATGCCACAATAGTATCAACTCAAATAAATGCGTGAATGAAATCACGTATTCACAGAAACACATAAGGCACGCCACAACTCATTACAAAGTACTTAACGTCATTTCACATCATATAGACATCATAATAAAACAGTTCATGCGTACCTCAACTGACTTTAATTTACCACAAAATATCTTAAATATTTCTCGAAACTCCAATCCTGTGGCAAAATTATTTATTGCACATCAATTCCTATCTTAGTTAAATAATCAAGGAATTTATCGAAAGTAATTCCAAAATTCACACTAAATTTCCAGAACTTATAATTTCAATTTACAACATTTTAACGGTGTCCGACTAGCGCATGTACAGCTCAAAAGTCGAAATATCCCAATTTATAAATCTGAAAATTCAAAACTCAGCAAACTAAATTCTGAAAAAGTCGATAAATACTTCGAATCGACTCAATAATTCACCTACAATCAATAATACAACAAATATCAATATTGGTACCAAATTTAACCCAAAAATACAACCACCTTGCTGGAATCATGATTTGTACCTCAATATATATACCAAAATGAAGCCTACGACATAAGGAAAAAAATCTCTCAATCAATTTCCGAATTTCGGCGACGTACGGGCGGCAATTTGACGGAGAAATGGAAGACGGGTTTTCAAAAAGTGTCGAGAAACACTTCAATATGGGTACCAAAACGTAGCTCTCATCGAGAGGATTCCAAAACTATGCTTACTTTAGAAAATCCCTGACCGACGGTAGAGTTACGGGCGGTCAAAGGCAGAAGAAATCGTTTGACTTTTATTACGGGAGAGAGAGAACGAGATTCTCGTTTCTTCTTTTCTTTTCTTTTTTTAATTATTTAATTAGTTAATAAAACAAGTGGGCTGGGCTTTAGGGAAAATTTGGGTTGGGCTCTCACAGACTTGCAGCCTCCCCTTTAAAGAATTCTAATGAATTTCTACGTATATTTCTATGTACGTGTTTATGTTGAAAATTTGGGTTGAATGTGAATGAAAATTAATAGTTGGTTTGAGGCTTACTAATGGAAGTAATTAGCAATTTGAAACATTTCGTTTGATGTACTTATTGTATAGTGAGGTGTGCAAATCAAAACTCGGATTTGTACTGAAAAGCATTGACTCATGTTCGAGCACGACCACTGTACGTCTGTATGAATCAAAATTGGTTTTCTAGACTAACCCACATTTCATTGCTTCTAATTCTTCTTCAATTAAAATAGATGTCCCTATATATACACACACACACATAGTTGTTGTATTTGTTAATTGCAAGTATACGGTGTCAAGTTTTAATACTCGATTTAAGTATATATATCTTTCTCATAGAGTGTGCAATTTAATAATATATTACTTACCATAATTAGAATAGTCAGACTTTATTTAGAAAATTTAATCGATTGTTGATTGATAATTATAAGATAAAATGAATTAAAGCACACAAACGATCAAAAATAACCTAAAATAAGAATCTATACGTGCGGCTTCACTTGGTCTTTACAATATTGAATTATCATTGACATCTATATTTATAAATTCGACCCGTTTACTACCTTAGAATTCTCAAATATACATACTCCTTTTCCCAAGTAGAATGTAGAAATTAATTATCTAATATCGATTTCAATATCCCTATTAAAAATCAAACAGTAAATAATTTCAATAGCATATTAATTCTTTTAATTGATTCGATGGAGTTTTAGATCTTCTAAACTATATAAACACTAATGATATATTTTCATATGGTTCTATTTTAAATCTCTCTCCCGAGTGATAGATTTCAAATAAATATGACACTCCAATTAGTGATCAAGTAATTGAAATCGCTAGAATCCGAAAAATATAAATAAATCAAGAAGAAATTCGCATACGTAAATCAACAATTTATAAATATATATTCGACCAAGCTACGTTGTCCTCTAGATTAAATAAATCAGTTCATGATGAAAAAAAAAGATAAAACAAATTAATGTTTTTCAAAATCAAAATAATCGCCTAAGAAATAGTAAGAAGAATAAGAGAAAGAATCTGAAACTGCGACTCCATTCCTGGTAGATGCGCTCCCATCTTCGCACTTCGTTCTTCATTCTTTGTATTTGTTTTTCATGCATCTGCAGCTCCTCTTTCGTGGTAAGGATTTCAATATTTATATTTGTGTCCATGTTCCGAGACCTATGAAGAAGCTCGCACAGGTCTACGTCACACGCTAGTGTGTGACTGGTGCTGTTTCTGTCTCCTGCTTCTGCGTGGTTGCGCGCTTCTACTTTTTGCGCCTCCTAGGCACGTAGGTGCTAGCGGTCACATGCTAGCTTATGTTTCTGGTACTCTGCTGGCGGCACACATGCTTCTGTTCTCCCTTATTTGTAATGCCCGAATTTAAAAAAAATTGAAAAAAAAAAGTTATTGTTCATGAGGTTACTATTCAAGCGCTGCGGCGCTAGAATAGTAGCGCCTAGGCGCTTGAGATGCAGGATTTTGGCGCTAATGCACTGAAAAGTGGTGCTGAGGCACTACAGACGTTAAAAATCAATATGTAAGCCCACCTTCACCTCCACCAATCATTTTCCTCCTCCTTCACGTAATCCTCATCCATCTTCTCTCCATTTTTATGAGTGATTCGCTCAAGAAAAACATGAAATGAAGGTAGATTTGTGATCCTCTAGTCACGGGCTTCAAGTTGACGTAAGTATTTCCCAATTTTATTCAAGTTTGGAAATGGCTTGAAATTTGGAATTAATATTTGAGATATTAAGATGTTGAAGTTGTTGTATTTGAGTTGGTTTGAATTTAAAAAGGATATGAGAATGGTTTCTTGTTTACGTGCAAAGAACAATTTTTACACCTTCAGTATTTCGTGTATATGGAATAGTTTTGTTTGGATTTTGGAGTTAGGGTCTTCATCAAACTTGTAGATCATAGAGTTAGCTTCGATTTGGTTTTTGAATCACTCAATTCCATGAAGAAGTGAAAGCGATATGTGATTTTTACTAAAACTGGTCTAGAACTCCAAGTTAGTACAGATTTGTGTACATGCCTTCTATTTATTCGAATTCTGAGATTCCTTGAATGGGATTCTGGATTTGATGTTCAAATGAAAGTTATAACATTGTCTTGTCTTAGAAATGATAGCAAACTGGCTTGATTTCATTTGATATTGAGGAAGTTATGCTCAAAATACTAAAATGTGCCAGAAATGTATTGACGCAGAATTCATGGGAATTATGTTATATGTTTCATATTATGAACGACTGAGTAAATGACTTTATTTGACAAAATTTTGTGAAGAATAATTGTTGGGCTTTTAGTTTTCTTGCATATCCAATTTGCGGATCTTGATTTGAAGTAGTATTGAATTAATTATGAATTTTGAACAGAAATTGCTCTGTTTTGATAAATGATCCGAGTTCTTGAGTTATAGTAGACGTCAGGGGTTCAAGACTTCTCAACTATACCTTTCGATCTCCTTTTGGTAATATTTGAAATGTATGTTACGGTCAGTAACATACGAGGTAAAAGTATCATTTTATTTTAAATTGAAAATTCTATGGCTCGATGAATTACTTGTGATTTGATGATGATTGATGCCTTGAGATGAGTTTATTATGATATCTAGATGATGATATTGATTTGCATCATTACATTGCATATTGAGCCACTTGTCTATTAATATTTGATATGGTGGAGGTCGCCTTGATTTACTGATTTGTTGGACGTATGGGGCTATAGTTGAGTTGACATAGTGTATGCGGAGGTTGCTGCTATGGTCTGAACACTCTCTATAGGCGCATCATAGTCCTGGGATTGTAGAATACAACACCTCACCCCGAGCGGATGAGTCGATGGATGTTGTTGGGGGATTCTCTTCCCTTGGGTACCCTATGACCGGATGATTCACTTGATCTTGAGATTTATTGATAGCCCACAGCTTCTAATCATGCATTGCATTATATTGCATTTTTATGAATTTTATATGAACTATTTGTCATTTTAATTCTCATATGTTATTGATTGCATCATAGATCATATGGGTTTATACTCATCGCCACGTCGACTACCTCTTGTTTTCATGTGCTTGACGGTAGGTGAGGCGAGGCTTGGGATGCAAGAGTCTAGCTCCAGGCGAGGAGTTACGAGTTAGAGTGGGATTCTCGGATCTTACAAGCTATTTTATGATGTTTGGATTATTTTGGTTTACTAGTTATTTTGGCATGTTAAAACTTATATTTCAAATATTTGAGAACTTTAAATTATTTTGACGATATTTATGTCAGTTTGTGAACCACAGATTATGTGTTTTACTCAATCGTTTGGTTTGTTACATTTATAATTATTAGTATTACTGTCAGACCCGGGGCCCCACATTAGGTGGTATCAGAGCGTAAGATATTTGGGAACAAGGTAGATCGAGTCAGTTTGAATTGCTTGATCATGTTATATATTTGCTAGCATTTTCACTGTTCCATAATGTGAAATATATGATTATAATTGATATATTATATTGTTGAGCTTTATTCGAGATTTTTGAGATTTATTGAGTCTCGAGAGCCGGAGATGGTTGATACAAAATTGAGATGATTATGATATTGTGATTTTATATGTGTTTGATATATTGTATATCAGACATGGCTACTCGAGGTAGAGGTCATGGTAGACCTAGACAGAACATACTATTAGAGTATGTGCCCTTCGAGCCAAGTGTTGGCCGAGTGTTCACAATGAAACTCTATATATAAACAATCTTTATTTTAATAATATTTGAAATTATTGTTTTGGCACATCTTTATCTGTATACCCATGCTAGTGTCATAGATAAACTCTTTGAATATACAAATAGTAGAAAGAATATGAGATGCTCATATGATGAGTATCATGAAACTTGTATTTGCAATACTGTATATTCTAAACAGTTCCTAGCCGATTCAGCCGCCGCTAAGAAGGATATAGGCCGCTCGAGTTTGAGACTAGCATTTACGATGTGAATATCATGTTTCATTGGTAGAGGACATTGTGATGTCCGAACATGCAGATAGGTGCTCCTTGTAGAGTGCACTGAACAACCCTCCATAAAGGACTTTCCAAGTGGTTCTCACTTATCGAGTGGAAACGTCCTAGTTTATATTTGTACACCATTAGTCCTTATGACTGGGGACAACATTGAGACTCTATGTGTTAGCATTGCACTTTGACTTGTTTACCGACTCTCATGGGGTCATCCGGTGGCAAGGTTGGGTGTTTTGTCGAAACATATAGGAGTCGGTAATTGTAGTCGGGGATTCACCGCTTACCTTCGGGTATGGATATCCTATGTGATCACATGTATATGTAGTATGAAATCTCTTATCAGAGTATGGTTGTAATTATGAAAGGGGTTTCATAGATTACACCATCGATGCAACTAAGACATGACACATAGTATCGATTCTTTGACAGCTCTCGATATACCAATAGTTGTCGAATCGGTCGGGATATATGAGTTGAAGGGACCGTACTGTATGCTAACCATAATTGAATCATTCTTGCAGGCACTATCATTTGATAGCTAGGGAATCATGTAAGCGATGCTGCTAGGCGTTTAACATGATTGGTTGGGTACTACCAGTCTTGAGTTCTGACGTTCTTATTATCAAGGAGTTGATAATCAAGAATGGAGCAACTGGGGTATGCTCATATAAGGACATGTTTAGTCCCGAATCACATTGAGATGTTGTGGGGACCCGAACTTAATTCAATTCTTAATCACTTTCTGGGAATAATTAATCAATTAAAATAAACAGGGTCTAAATTTTTTTTTTTAAAATACGAGACTACGCAGCATATGAAATAAATCATATCTCATTTACAAGATCACTATTCAGATCTAAGTACCAGTCCTGTACAATCATAAATCATAATAACTATTGTTTCTTCACTACATCTCAGGTGATATAACAGATATACTCCTAAGTCCGGATCTCCACGCTAACTGTCTTCTCTCATCCTCTTCTTGACCCTGATCCACCCCCACCTATTGTCATGCACACATACAAAACAAGACAACAGCCGGATAACTCCGGTGAGAATAAATCTCAGTATAAACAATGTAAACATGCAATTATATAAAAACATATATAAACGCATAAATAAGATATCATTAACATGTAGCAACTCAACAAACATGAATGATATAAAACTGTAAATCAACTAGTCGTATCAGACTTGACTCCAACAACGCGTCGTCTCAGACTCGACTCAACTCTAACCTAGGGATCCCAATGTCTGGATATTGATAATTATATCGAATCTCAGTCGATAGGAATGAATCAACCCTATACGGCATCGATATAATTCCTATATCCAGTGTCTGGGCGAAACAGCCGCAGAATTGACGAATCAGTCAAGAATTAAGCGAATCAGCCAATAACTAGACGAATCAGCCAGTAATTAAGCGAATCAGCCAAAGTTTAGACGAATCAATCGATAACTAGACGAATCAGCCAATAACCAGACGAATCAGCCGGTGACTAGGCGAATCAGCCAATGACTAAACAATCAGTAGTCAATACATGCAGTGGCTATAAATCAATAGACTACAAACATCAATCTCATCAATTACAAATATCAATGCAATAAACTAAGTATGTGATTTAGGGAAACTCGAGTCAAACCTCACTCGAGTTGTGCAATCCCAACTCAACATTAATTTATACCTTTCTTTCTGATACTCTGACTCTGTCGAAGTCTCGAACTCAAAGCCTGTCAATACTCAATCTGACAATAACAATATTGAGGAATACAATATCAATACCCCAATCAATCGATACTGGATATAATCAGAACTAAATCGAATTCTGTTTCAACGGCATAACTGCACAATCTCAATATACCCAGCAATACAAATCAACAGATATCAATTCCAACATCTCATAATTGATACCTTACAAATCTGATATCAAATCTCAATCAAATCAACTCTGAAAATCATAACAAATCTGTAATCGATCTGTTTCTCAATTTGACTTCAATTCTACGATGTCTAACATGTCAAGAACATCATATATGAATCCTATCTGATTCTGGAAATACCATAATTTCAACACATATCAAAACGTAACATAACTTACGTCCAGTTGTAGCCTACGTCGATAGGAACACAGTACCGCAGTCAAATTCAAAATCAGACGGACGGTATGCCTACTGCACGTCTCGCGCTCGGGCGGTCATGAATTTCCGCTCGGGCGCGGAAATTTCTGTCGAGATACTCAACCGATCATCTCCTGGTGCTCGGGCGGTAATATTCTACCGCTCGAGCGCCAAACATTCTGTCCAACTCATGGTGCATTGGCGCTCGGGCGGTTCTTTTCCACCGTTCGGGCGCGAGATGTTCGGTTCAACATCTTGGCCAACATCTTGAGATGTTCGGTTCAACATCTTGGCTTATACTGTAACGATGCCCTGCTTCTTCATTTGAGTTCCTATAACCTCACTTCTGTCAATTAATCAACGTCTGATTACAACAATTAAATCTCGGGCATTACAGATGTGAACCCACGGCTAGTTGTATCATTGAACCATTGAGGGTAACACAAGTGCTAACTTTCTAGATCTCGTTGAGAAGTAAAATAGTTCAATATGTTGAACGACTTATAAAGGAGTTTACAAGCGCAAGAAAAATTAGAAGTATGACTTCTATAAGGAGAATGTGACTTTTAATTTGAGGAAGTATTCCTAAATTAAAATTTGGCCAAACAAATAATGTATTTGAAAACTGTGATTTTCATAAACATTATTATGGACTAAATTAAATTAATTCAAGTTTTGAATTAATTAAACACTAGTGGACCTAGTAGAGTCCAAATAATTAAGTTAATTCAAGTGTTAAATTAATTAAATAACATTGGGCCTTGTAGAGCCCAATTAGAAATAATTATTAAACTAGAGGGCTTGAGTAAAATCAAGTAAATGTTAAATGATCTCGAATGTGTTTGAGACATTTAAATAAAAGTCCATGGGCCTTGTAATTGTTACAAGCCCAAATAGAATTGCATGCATGGGAGATGAAAGGGTGGAGGCTACTTTTTCAATATCAAAGGCATGGCATACCCTTGGAATACACAACAACTTTTTGCACAACCAAGAAAACTCTCCTTTTTCTCCTTGCAATTGAAGTGGCCAAAATTTCAACCTTCATTCTCCTTCAATTTTCTTTCTTCAATTGTTGGGGAAATCTTAGCCTTCTCAATGAAAAATACTCTAATTTTTCTAGTGCAAAATTAGAGTGGTTCTACTTTGTTAGTGGTGGACCTAATTGTGAAGGAAGGAGTCCATTTGAGCAAGGACTGGTGTTGGAAGCTTGTAGATTGTCTACCTTCAAGAGCCAAGTTGTTTAAAACTTGGTTGGACCCAAAACATCAATCCTTGTGATTGATAGGTAATTTTTCTAAACACATTATGAATGTCATTTTGTGTTTTAATGCTATACACTATAGTTTAGGGTGCACGATTTTCTTGCTTGAAAAATAATTTTGAAACTTCCGTTGCGCAAGCAAGCACCTTAATCGACCCTTTTCACATACCAGTGGCACAAGATCAGGGCACTGCTACTCATACTCAAATGGATATAACTCCGACTTCGATGGAGATACTGTTAGCCATATTTTAGTCTTTGCACCCACCAATGTTGAAGGGTACCTAGAAGGCATTAGAGTGTGAGAGCTGGTTGGAGATTATGGATCAGTTATTTGAATCTCTTGAGTATCCAGATGATCGTAAAATCAAGTTAGTTGTTCATCGGTTATTAGATGTTGCTATGAGTTGGTGGAACATGACCAAGAAAGCTTTAGAGGGTCGAGGTACAATTGTTACCTGGGATTTATTTATATCTGAATTTTATCAGCGTTTCTTTCCTACCTCTTATAGGAAAGACAGGGGAGCTGAGTTTGCAAATTTAAAACACGTAAATCTGAATGTTGAGGAATATGTTGCTAAGTTCTCAAATTTACTGAGATTTGCGCCTCAAGTGGCATCCAATGAAGAATCTAAGGCTGATCACTTCATAATTGGTCTTAACCCTGATATCTTTATTTTGGTTAATAGTGGAAGGCCTAATACTTCTGTTGAGGCTCTTGATCGAGCCAAGGGAGCTGAAACCGGTATATATACAACGACCCCAACAACCACAGTATAGACAGTAGTTCAGACAGGGTAATAGTGGCGGTAACAGTGGCAACATAAGAGAGCAGTTTAGGGCTAGAGGCAAGCAATTTAAGAGGCATGGCAGTAATTTTTCAAGTTATAGTGAATCAAGACTGAAAAGGGATCGGCTACGGTGCCCGGATGCGCAACGGAAGTTTCAAAAATCAAATTTTACAAGAAAAAATTCGAGCACCTCACTATGATGTGTAGCAAATAACATAAATACAAAATGTCGTACATAGGGTGTTTTAGAAATTTTTACCTATCAATCACAAAGGATTGATAATGGCTCCAACTAAGTTGTTAAACAACTTAGCTCTTCAATGGCTAGACAATCTACAAGTTTCCAATGAGCACTCGTTGCTCAAAAATTAAGCCCACCACCAACAAGGAGATCCCCTCTAATTTTGCACTAGAAAAATTAGAAGATTTTTCTTTGAGAAGAGTATGCAATCTTCAACAATTGAAGAAGCAAAAATGAAAGAGAATAATGTATCAAAATCTTCGGCCAAGGCATTAGCAGAGAAGAAGGAGAGATTTTCTTGGCTGTGTAAAAAGTTAAAGTAAGCATGCGCATGACATGCCTTGGATATTGAAAAATTAGCCTCCAACCCTTCATCTCTCATGCATGCAATTCTATTTGGGCTTGTAACAATCACAAAACCCATTAACTTTAATTTAAATGTCTCAAACAAATTTGACACAAATTAACCTTACTTGAAATTATTCAAGCCCACTAGTTGAATAATTATTTCTCATTGGACTCTACAAGACCCGATATGATTTAATTAATTCAACACTTGAATTTATTTAATTATTTGGGCTCTACTAGGCCCACTACTGTTTAATTAATTCAACACTTGAATTAATTTACATTAGTTCATAATAATGTTTATGAAAATCACAATTTTCAAATACATTATTTATTAGGCCAACTTTTAATTTTCGAACACTTCCATAAATTAAAAGTAACATTCTCCTTATAGAAGTCATACTTCTATTTTTCTTTGTGCTTATAAACTCTTTTATAAGCCGTTCAACACATTGAACTATTTTACTTGTCAACGGGATCTGGAAAGTTAGCACTTGTAATGCCCGAGATTTTAGTTTGATACTTTTGAATTGTTATATATTATGAATAAGGCGATGGAAGAACAGACGTGGAGAAGCGACGTTGCAAATTGAGTTTGTTGACAAAGAGAGAGACCGCACCCGCGCCAAGAAGTAGACCGCACCCGCGGTGCAAGGGCAGAAAGTTGTGTTTTGAGGGAAAAAGCCACCGCACCCGCGCTATGAAATATACCGCACCCGAGGTCGATGGACAGAGAGTTGGCTATTTTTACAGTAGGGACACCGCAACCGCGGTGCCAGACAGAGCGCACCACGGTGCTGCTACAGTAGGGTCACCGCCCCCGCGGTCCAAGAAAGAGCGCACCCGCGGTCGTTCCTTCTGAATTTTTTGAAGGTGATCCAATACGTGCAGCGCACCCGCGGTCCAAAGGTGAGCGCACCCGCGGTGCGACGTGCGCGAGAAAGAAAGGGGCCACTTTCCTTACATGCAACGTATATGTGTATATATATATATATATATATATATAGCAAGCACGAATTGTTCCTCAGATTTCAGAGAAAGGGAGCGAAGCTTTGAGAAGAAATATCCTTACGCCTTTCTATTTCGATCCGTCCGTCAGATTTTGAATCCGACTTCAGTACTGAATTCCTATCGACGCAGGCTACAACTGGACATTGGGTATGGACAGAGTTGAGTTCGAGACTTCGTCTTCGTCAGATCGAGAAGAGAAAGGTATAAATCGATGTTAACTGGGAGATCGACTTGAGTTAGATTTAACTCGAGTTTTCCTAAACCACATACTTGTATGGTATTGTTTTTATACCTTTGTGTTTTAATGATTATGTTTATTCTATTGAATTAGAAAGTAGAAAGCAGAGAGCTATTGAGTGAGAGTCACTGACAGAGGGGCTAGACTATGACAGAGGAGTCACTGGCCCATTGCACATTGTCAGAATAGGGTTAGTCTTGGACAGACATGCCAAGACACTGGACGTTTGGTATATCGAGATGCTTCAGATATAGATAGCATCCTTATTACAGATTATTCGATATAGACTAGACCAAAGTCCAGAAATAAGAACGTACCGCCACCGCGACCGGTAGTAGTAGGTGGGAGACTTGTTACGTTCTTATTCACCGGGATCCCTAGATTAGATGAGAGATGAGTCGAGTCTGAGATGCCGAGTCATGAGTTGAATTACAGATTGTATAAATTATGTTTCGTAGATTATAATTCATGTTTTATTTACAATTTGATTTCGATTTGCAATGTTAGATTATGATACGTGTTTTGGTTTAAACAGTTGCTAATTTAAAAATAGGGACGGTTTTGGTTTAAACCGTCGCTACATTTAGCGACGGTACATAATCCGTCGCTATATATAGCGACAGTTTTAAGTAAAACGGTCGCATGTTTTAAGGGAAACCGTCGCTACTTTTAGCGACAGAATTAACAAAACCGTCACTAAATATAGCGACGGTTACAAGCAAAACCGTTGGAAATTTTAAAAATGCGACGGTTTTTGGTTAGCGATGGTTCAACCAAAAGCTAACCAAAACCGTCGCAAATTGACTATAAATATCCGCACATCCAGTCCATTTTAACATACACCACTTCGCAACATTTAAAATTTTTCTCTCTTACATGATTTTACCACTTCACAACACTTAAAATTTTTCTTCTTGCACGATTTTAGTCTCGATTTAGGATAAATTTTTTCTCTTTAATTTTCTGATAAATTTTTAAGTGTTAGTTAAGATCATGAATATTGTTAGTCTATTCCAATTGTAAGTTTTTTTTAAACTTATTAAATTATTAAAATTAATTTTTTTTATTTTACTGAAAATATTAGCGACGAAAATAATGAATTGACCATCGCTACAATTAGCGACGAAAATCATGAACCAACCGTTGCTAATTTTAGCGACGGTTTAATGATGATTTTGCATAATCCGTCGCTAATTAGCGATGATTTTACATAAATCCGTCGCTAATATTATTTGCGACGTTTTTTCAAAAACCATCGCAAATTGTAGCTACAACAACGGATAAAATCGTTATCTTTGAGCGCACCCTTTAACCACATGAGCTTTAACAACAGTTTTAAAATACCTACGACAACGGTTTTTGTAGGCCTTTTTTTTTTGTAGTGCTTGGTTCTATCATCAACAAAAAGGAGAAATTTTTTAGAATATTTCTATTACCCTAAGTTTTGGCGATTGACAAATAACAATATCGATTTGTTACAAGATCGAGCCGCTCTTTCAATTCAAGCCGTTCAGACAGAACACCAAGAGTTCAAGCCATTCACGCAAGGAAGTCAAGTTGTAGTATTTCTGAACTATAGCTACAAGAGCTCATTTGTCAATTTGGCAGGATCAAAGTCCTATATGCAGCACACGTGTTCAAAACTTATAACTCCAATCACACTGTAATTGGTCATACTTGAAAAAATCCAAAAAGGATATTACAAGTAAAGTCGTTCAACAACACCTACAATAGAATCATTACATAATATTCTACCAACTCCCGAACAATAGAAAGATGTCTATTTTGTTCATAGTCTGTTAGTTTTTTTGAAAAGCAAGGAAGAAGCTTAAAGTCGCCAAAGCAAAAGAAACATTACATAAAAATTTAATGATAGGTACGACGAATGAAAATGACATGTCGATTCTGTCAGGTAACAGTACATATGATTATTGATAATCAAATCCGATTATTCGATCTTTTCAACTATAAATATGGAGACTCGGTATCAAATGAAACAATCAGTACTCTCGTGCATCTTTCAATTTGAATTCATTCAATATTTCCGTGCACACTTAAAGTTTTCATATTTGAAGTTGCTTCCATAGCACACACCTAAAGAATGTACGAGAACTTCAAGGATCAATCTTAACTACATTACCAACTCAAGACGTCAAGCTGACCGTTGTGTTATTTTGTATTTTTTTCTAGTGAATAGAAGGTTTTGAAAACTTTGAGAGTTTAGTAACATTGTGAGAATATGGTGAAATGATTAGTCTAGAAATTAATGCTTAATACTATAATATAAACTTAGAAAATCTTATTTAAATCTATAAATTTTAATATAATCTCAATAATTTTTCCATAAAAAAACAAACACCAAAAAATATTAAAACTTCACACATGGTTACTAATTATATATTATTATTCAAGAGTTCCATAGAAATATGGATGATAAGCCAATTGAATTAGAAAGTCGTAAAATTTGGAAACTCGGAACGATTGTATTATAAAATTCCACTGTCAAGCCATATCTCATGTAATTAACAACGTGTGTTTATATCATTGAAATAATTATCTAAATATGATAAACTTTTGTTATTGCAAATTTACGTTTCCCTCATCTAAAAATTTAAAATATAAGTAAAGATAAGATTTAATTTAAAAATAAAGATAAATATATGATTAAATATTTAAAAAGAGAGGCTATTTTAGGAAAGAAAAATTCTTCAAGACAGTTATATAATAAATATATAATTATAATTTAAATAAAGTTTCACCAAATCAATTAGAAATAGTTAGTACAGGAATCCCGAATTTAATTATAAAGTATAGATAGGATTAAGCAGCAAACACATTTTAATAACATTCTTTACGCCTATAGAAGCTATATTTAAAATTTCTAAGGAAATAGATTCATTACATATATATATATATTACTATTATCTTAAATTGATACTCTAGAACATGACCAAGGATGACAATGTGTATGGGTGGCGTAGCACATGTACTTAAACCAAACTCAACTTATTTGCGTTGGGTATAGAATCTTATTCGACATGATCCATTGTCATCTTGACATACGACCGCGATACATACATACATATTAAAATTAATGATGATATTTAATTTCGACAAATACATTTAATTAGAAAAATTTTATCTCATTGTATTTTGTATTTTATTTTGGTTATCTGTTTAGGCATAGTATGGTACACATGATAGGATAAATATGTGATATATAATATAAGGATAAGTTAATGATAAATAAGATGTATGATATTATATTTAATGTTTGGTATGATTTTAATAAAAGTGATTAAATTTATATATTAGATTGTAATGACAAAATTAACCTTATCATAATAAATTTTATAATTTCAACGTTGTTGCTTGAGTTCATAGTTTTTATCTGTTCTTGCGCCGATAGTGCTTGCATGATTTATTTATTTTTACCTAATTTTTTATATTATATAATATGATAATTGAGCCCTTGATTTTGTGAGTCAAGTCAAATATCAATTTTTAAGGTTAATCGAGTGATACTAATAATTTTATTGATAATTATAAAAATTATTTATATAATTATCTCGAATTCATTTATATAATTATCATATTATATAATATATAAAAATAAATAAAAATATTTATTTGATTTTAATTTCTATCTACTAGCATAGATTTATAAAAATCATTTATAAATTGAGGGCAATTAAGTCATTTGTAGTGTATTTCATCATGAAATTAAAATTATCACACCTAATAGAAGAAGCATTTTATCCTTCTAAAAAATTATTTATCAAGAGCACATGATATTATCATAGGCTTTTTAAAAAGGTACCAAACATGGGATAAGGAGGATTATTTATCAATCCCTCCCTTATCCCATGTACCAAACTATGCCTTATAGTATGCCCTATTAAATTTATTACATATCATTTAAAAATTTATGTACCTAAATTATGCAAAATAAGTGATATTAGAAGTAAAAAAAGGAGAGAATACTTCTGCTAAGGAGCAATTCGAACACAAAAAAAAAAAAACTTATGATTTTTATTACCAAATATCTTTCGGCTACGCAAAAAATATTAAGGCTAAGTAATAATTAAAAAATTGTAAAATTAGTAATTAGTTTTAGGAATAAAACATTAGCTTTGAACATCCATGATAGATAAAAATTGATCTACCATGGACAATTAATTATCAGATTTCAACGACACCCATGTCTAAAAATCCTAAAAAATTGGAAACCGAGACCTATGATTAAAAAGTTTATAAAAAATATATAAGACCGTCTCTATTTTATAAGATATATATCTTAATCAATCTGATCCTATCAATAAAAAATATTAGTTTTTATCTCAAAAATATTTTTTTTATTTCAAATATGGATCAAGTCAAATTTTATCGCGGATTAAAAAATTTATCGCTCTGCCAATAAAAAACGAGACTTGTTGATCTAAATACTTCTGTAATTAGAACTTTAAAGATTTTACCAAATCTAAACCACCAATAATAATAAAAAAAAAAAAGCACTATAAGTACGTCTCCTGTTCAAAGAGTCCTACATGCATCCTTTTATTTCCTCGTGTTATCCTTGTTATAATAGAAGAAGCAGGCCACAGAGTACATAGAGCCGCCGTTTTGGGATTATGATAGGTGAATTTTTGTGCGATTTTGAAGAGTAAAAACAATTCAATGGCTTCTGAGAAGATGGATTCCGCAGAGAAAATTACCGAGGGCAAAAGTAGCAGCGGCATCAAAAGTGCGTTCATCAAGAGGCGTGATTGTTTGATTAAGAAGGCGAGTGAATTAGCTATTCTCTGCGGTTCCGAAGTTGCCATTATTGGATACTCCAACGACGGGAAGTTGTTCGAATATGCTAGTTCCGAGTACGCCCTCTATGCTGCTATCTTCGTTTCTGAGAATTCCTTTTCTGTTGTTTCTTTGGGATTTATTCATGTGTTTGTTCGTTCATGAGAATTTTTTCGGTGATTTAATATGAGAAACAAAAGAGTATGGATTCATGTGGTAACAAAACTAATTAAAGTTAATTATTTAACAATTATACTATAATAATGTTGATTTGATTTTTATAAACTAAATTATCTACGATATTATAGGTACTATAGAATTTAAATCAAATTTACAGTTTCAGATTATAGTATGATTTCGGTAATGGCCTCTAACTTTTAGGAACCTGTACCAAACCGGTTTGTAAATTCTGGGTTTTTGTTTTAGTTTTGGTTTTGGTTTTTGAGAGAACGGTTTAGGTTGCGGTTCACGGTTCTTTAGGAACTCTGGTTGAGTCTAGCTAGGGGTGGGGTAGGCGTTAAAGATATCAAAGCTTGTTATTTATAGTAAATTGTCTTTGAATACACATGGCTGTTGTTTTGTTTTTGTTTTTCGGGTAAGTTGTATGGAGATCTGAGAAACCGAAAAATTACGCTGATGTTCGAAAGATAGGTTGTATAAGAATTCGAAACTGGTTGAACTAAGATATGCAATAAGTAGTATCATGCAACACGATAAGCTGATCAGTTGAACGATGATTCCCTTGATCACTGCAGCATGGCGAAAATAATGAAGAGATTTGAAGAGTGCCAGCGAATTAAAAAAGGTGTTCCGGTGAACCACGATCCAGAGGTACGTGTGATGCTTAAAATTTGACATATCTATGGACTTTTAATCCTTCCACATATTCATTATATGTATCGGATTTAGTATGGTTTGTTCTCTTAACAGAGGCAAGAGGATGTTCTGAGAGAAGAGATGGAAAAGCTCAAACAAAAGGAGGACCAGTATGTTTTCTCACAAAAATGAGATTCTTGTATTTTTCGAAAATCCGTGTTGTGTTGTGTTGTGTCTTTTCTGTTAATTTGCAGGCATGTGTTGGGGAGGAATCTCGATAGCATGAGTCGCGAAGATTTGCAAGAACTCGAACAACAACTAAACGAAGGGTTATTGTGCATTAAGGATAGGAAGGTTTGTCCTTTAAATTAAACTGTGGACTTAAAACAAAACGTATTACTCTTTGATTGCTAACAATAAAAGACAATGCTACGGTTTCAGGAGGCAATATTGGTCCAGAAACTTCAAAAATCAAGGGATAATGTATGCAGATTAATCTCTTATTTTGTGCATCAGCTGATTTCTCGTACGGGTCCTGGAGGAAAATTGAAAAACATTTGTCCCTTATTTTAATTTTATTTCAGGAGCTACAATCCATGCAGGAGAATGTGACTTTACGCCAAAAGGCATGTGTAGCTCTCTCATTTTGCGTTGCGAAATTCGGCTATTGATGTGAATATATCTAAGTAATCTGCACTGGCTTAATATGATTCATAGGTTGAAAACCTTGAAAGGCTTTGTGCCCCGATCAGCTATCAACAACCAATTCTTCTCGAGTACCAGTTGAAGGGGCAGAGCAACTTCGAGCTCGGACAAGGCGTTGCCAGTCCCCAACTAGCTTGCGATACTAGCACTGGAGATGCAGACTTAGTGGACACCAACCTGCAATTGGGGTAAGACATTTTCTCCGGATTTTCGGCCTTTTATGTTACTGTTTTCCTACTAGGAGTATGTGTGTCTTGCTTTTCGTGTAGGCCTTCAACTTCCAAGGTTTGTGGAAAAAGGAAAACTCCATGCGAGGAAAGAAGAAGCAATGCCGATACTTTTCTTTCGATATAGGACCAGCCGGCGGTTTATGGAATGTTTGCAAATGTTTAAAAAAATTATTATGAACTTTTTTTTTACAAAGTTGTACAACTTTATATAAAAAATTATCTATAATCAATTTTTCGAATATTTACAAACACTACCTTACTTTTGTGGTTTATATATATTTTTTGCTTTGATGATTTTATGATCTATCTATGTCTTGATTTAGTTATTCTATATTTCTCATCGCACATATGGTTTTTGGGAATGTATAAAACACCAGGTGATTAGCTTTATGGACTTTGTGGGGGCCCGTGCTCCTGATTAATCTTTAATGACAAAACAACCAGGATTTATTAATGTAAACAGCGAAAGCGATTTAAAATTTTCCTTTTGGGCCAATAGAAATTTCGACATGACCTTCCCGTAAGTAGCACATCCCAAAAATTTTCAAACTACACAAAGAACATTTATATACTCGAAATAAAGTCATAACATCAATTCACAACCCTATAGCCGCACTGGCCAGGACTAAACACATATAGAGCCGGCAAGGCTCGATCACACAACTATCAATACAAAACAACGTAAAAATAACAGTACAGCTACACGGGACATCTCCCCGGTAAATGTATAACTCCATAATATAGTATATATATATCTGGGAACTCTCAACCATGACTCGACGATTGGGCACCACTACCTGACGCTCCACCAGACGCGTCAAATCCTCCTGGATAACCTGCTATGGCATCAAAAACAACCACAGCATAAAAAGAAACGAGGGGTCGGGCCCCAGTACGACGAACCAGTAATATTACGACAAATATAACTGACATGAAATAAAATCAAGTAAAATGCAATGAAATGCAATGCAATGCGTGTCGGTAACAACAAAATAATGGATACCAAAGCGGAGTCCAAATGAAACGCATCAGCAACAAGAACAATGACCACCCGTGTCAGGACTGCAGCAACGTAATATCATGCCGCCGCTCATCCATGCACGTAGCATCGAGGGTACGGGAGCGACCCGCTCAGCCCTCATGCAAGTCACCAGGAGTGCTAATCCTACCCACCCACTCCATCGATGACGCAACAACTCGATAGATCAATATCAATAGCAATCAAAGGAGTCAAGGCTCGAAATGCTATGCCACAATAGTATCAACTCAAATAAATGCGTGAATGAAATCACGTATTCACAGAAACACATAAGGCACGCCACAACTCATTACAAAGTACTTAACGTCATTTCACATCATATAGACATCATAATAAAACAGTTCATGCGTACCTCAACTGACTTTAATTTACCACAAAATATCTTAAATATTTCTCGAAACTCCAATCCTGTGGCAAAATTATTTATTGCACATCAATTCCTATCTTAGTTAAATAATCAAGGAATTTATCGAAAGTAATTCCAAAATTCACACTAAATTTCCAGAACTTATAATTTCAATTTACAACATTTTAACGGTGTCCGACTAGCGCATGTACAGCTCAAAAGTCGAAATATCCCAATTTATAATCTGAAAATTCAAAACTCAGCAAACTAAATTCTGAAAAAGTCGATAAATACTTCGAATCGACTCAATAATTCACCTACAATCAATAATACAACAAATATCAATATTGGTACCAAATTTAACCCAAAAATACAACCACCTTGCTGGAATCATGATTTGTACCTCAATATATATACCAAAATGAAGCCTACGACATAAGGAACAAAATCTCTCAATCAATTTCCGAATTTCGGCGACGTACGGGCGGCAATTTGACGGAGAAATGGAAGACGGGTTTTCGAAAAGTGTCGAGAAACACTTCAATATGGGTACCAAAACGTAGCTCTCATCGAGAGGATTCCAAAACTATGCTTACTTTAGAAAATCCCTGACCGACGGTAGAGTTACGGGCGGTCAAAGGCAGAAGAAATCGTTTGACTTTTATTACGGGAGAGAGAGAACGAGATTCTCGTTTCTTCTTTTCTTTTCTTTTTTTAATTATTTAATTAGTTAATAAAACAAGTGGGCTGGGCTTTAGGGAAAATTTGGGTTGGGCTCTCACAGACTTGCAGCCTTCCCTTTAAAGAATTCTAATGAATTTCTACGTATATTTCTATGTACGTGTTTATGTTGAAAATTTGGGTTGAATGTGAATGAAAATTAATAGTTGGTTTGAGGCTTACTAATGGAAGTAATTAGCAATTTGAAACATTTCGTTTGATGTACTTATTGTATAGTGAGGTGTGCAAATCAAAACTCGGATTTGTACTGAAAAGCATTGACTCATGTTCGAGCACGACCACTGTACGTCTGTATGAATCAAAATTGGTTTTCTAGACTAACCCACATTTCATTGCTTCTAATTCTTCTTCAATTAAAATAGATGTCCCTATATATATACACACACACACATAGTTGTTGTATTTGTTAATTGCAAGTATACGGTGTCAAGTTTTAATACTCGATTTAAGTATATATATCTTTCTCATAGAGTGTGCAATTTAATAATATATTACTTACCATAATTAGAATAGTCAGACTTTATTTAGAAAATTTAATCGATTGTTGATTGATAATTATAAGATAAAATGAATTAAAGCACACAAACGATCAAAAATAACCTAAAATAAGAATCTATACGTGCGGCTTCACTTGGTCTTTACAATATTGAATTATCATTGACATCTATATTTATAAATTCGACCCGTTTACTACCTTAGAATTCTCAAATATACATACTCCTTTTCCCAAGTAGAATGTAGAAATTAATTATCTAATATCGATTTCAATATCCCTATTAAAAATCAAACAGTAAATAATTTCAATAGCATATTAATTCTTTTAATTGATTCGATGGAGTTTTAGATCTTCTAAACTATATAAACACTAATGATATATTTTCATATGGTTCTATTTTAAATCTCTCTCCCGAGTGATAGATTTCAAATAAATATGACACTCCAATTAGTGATCAAGTAATTGAAATCGCTAGAATCCGAAAAATATAAATAAATCAATAAGAAATTCGCATACGTAAATCAACAATTTATAAATATATATTCGACCAAGCTACGTTGTCCTCTAGATTAAATAAATCAGTTCATGATGAAAAAAAAAGATAAAACAAATTAATGTTTTTCAAAATCAAAATAATCGCCTAAGAAATAGTAAGAAGAATAAGAGAAAGAATCTGAAACTGCGACTCCATTCCTGGTAGATGCGCTCCCATCTTCGCACTTCGTTCTTCATTCTTTGTATTTGTTTTTCATGCATCTGCAGCTCCTCTTTCGTGGTTAGGATTTCAATATTTATATTTGTGTCCATGTTCCGAGACCTATGAAGAAGCTCGCACAGGTCTACGTCACACGCTAGTGTGTGACTGGTGCTGTTTCTGTCTTCTGCTTCTGCGTGGTTGCGCGCTTCTACTTTTTGCGCCTCCTAGGCACGTAGGTGCTAGCGGTCACATGCTAGCTTATGTTTCTGGTACTCTGCTGGCGGCACACATGCTTCTGTTCTCCCTTATTTGTAATGCCCGAATTTAAAAAAATTGAAAAAAAAAGTTATTGTTCATGAGGTTACTATTCAAGCGCTGCAGTGCTAGAATAGTAGCGCCTAGGCGCTTGAGATGCAGGATTTTGGCGCTGATGCACTGAAAAGTGGTGCTGAGGCACTACAGACGTTAAAAATCAATATGTAAGCCCACCTTCACCTCCACCAATCATTTTCCTCCTCCTTCACGTAATCCTCATCCATCTTCTCTCCATTTTTATGAGTGATTCGCTCAAGAAAAACATGAAATGAAGGTAGATTTGTGATCCTCTAGTCACGGGCTTCAAGTTGACGTAAGTATTTCCCAATTTTATTCAAGTTTGGAAATGACTTGAAATTTGGAATTAATATTTGAGATATTAAGATGTTGAATTTGTTGTATTTGAGTTGGTTTGAATTTAAAAAGGATATGAGAATGGTTTCTTGTTTATGTGCAAAGAACAGTTTTTACACCTTCTGTATTTCGTGTATATGGAATAGTTTTGTTTGGATTTTGGAGTTAGGGTCTTCATCAAACTTGTAGATCATAGGGTTAGCTTCGATTTGGTTTTTGAATCACTCAATTCCATGAAGAAGTGAAAGCGATATGTGATTTTTACTAAAACAGGTCTAGAACTCCAAGTTAGTACAGATTTGTGTACATGCCTTCTATTTATTCGAATTCTGAGATTCCTTGAATGGGATTCTGAATTTGATGTTCAAATGAAAGTTATAACATTGTCTTGTCTTAGAAATGATACCAAACTAGCTTGATTTCATTTGATATTGAGGAAGTTATGCTCAAAATACTAAAATGTGCCAGAAATGTATTGACGCAGAATTCATGGGAATTATTTTATATGTTTCATATTATGAACGACTGAGTAAATGACTTTATTTGACAAAATTTTGTCAAGAATAATTGTTGGGCTTTTACTTTTCTTGCATATCCAATTTGCGGATCTTGATTTGAAGTAGACGTCAGGGGTTCAAGACTTCTCAACTATACCTTTCGATCTCCTTTTGGTAATATTTGAAATGTATGTTACGGTCAGTAACATACGAGGTAAAAGTATCATTTTATTTTAAATTGAAAATTCTATGGCTCGATTAATTACTTGTGATTTGATGATGATTGATGTCTTGAGATGAGTTTATTATGATAACTAGATGATGATATTGATTTGCTTCATTACACTGCATATTGAGCCACTTGTCTATTAATATTTGATATGGTGGAGGTCGCCTTGATTTACTGATTTGTTGGACGTATGGGGCTATAGTTGAGTTGACATAGTGTATGCGGAGGTTGCTGCTATGGTCTGAACACTCTCTATAGGCGCATCATAGTCCTGGGATTGTAGAACACAACACCTCACCCCGAGCGGATGAGTCGATGGATGTTGTTGGGGGATTCTCTTCCCTTGGGTACCCTATGACCGGATGATTCACTTGATCTTGAGATTTATTGATAGCCCACCGCTTCTAATCATGCATTGCATTATATTGCATCTTTATGAATTTTATATGAACTATTTGTCATTTTAATTCTCATATGTTATTGATTACATCATAGATCATATGGGTTTATACTCATCGCCACGTCGACTACCTCTTGTTTTCATGTGCTTGACGGTAGGTGAGGCGAGGCTTGGGATGCCAGAGTCTAGCTCCAGGCGAGGAGATACGAGTTAGAGTGGGATTCTCAGATCTTACGAGCTATTTTATGATATTTGGATTATTTTGGTTCACTACTTATATTTCAAATATTTGAGAACTTTAAATTATTTGACGATATTTATGTCAGTTTGTGAACCACAGATTATGTGTTTTACTCAATAGTTTGGTTTGTTACATTTATAATTATTAGTATTAATGTCAGACCCGGGGCCCCACATTAGGTGGTATCAGAGCGTAAGATATTTGGGAACAAGGTAGATCGAGTCAGTTTGAATTGCTTGATCATGTTATATATTTGCTAGCATTTTCACTGTTCCATAATGTGAAATATATGATTATAATTGATATATTATATTGTTGAGCTTTATTCGAGATTTTTGAGATTTATTGAGTCTCGAGAGCCGGAGATGGTTGATACAAAATTGAGATGATTATGATATTGTGATTTTATATGTGTTTGATATATTGTATATCAGACATGGCTACTCGAGGTAGAGGTCATGGTAGACCTAGACAGAACATACTGTTAGAGTATGTGCCCGTCGAGCCAAGTGTTGGCCGAGTGTTCACAATGAAACTCTATATATAAACAATCTTTATTTTAATAATATTTGAAATTATTGTTTTGGCACATCTTTATCTGTATACCCATGCTAGTGTCATAGATAAACTCTTTGAATATACAAATAGTAGAAAGAATATGAGATGCTCATATGATGAGTATCATGAAACTTGTATTTGCAATACTGTATATTCTAAACAGTTCCTAGCCGATTCAGCCGCCGCTAAGAAGGATATAGGCCGCTCGAGTTTGAGACTAGCATTTACGATGTGAATATCATGTTTCATTGGTAGAGGACATTGTGATGTCCGAACATGCAGATAGGTGCTCCTTGTAGAGTGCACTGAACAACCCTCCATAAAGGACTTTCCAAGTGGTTCTCACTTATCGAGTGGAAACGTCCTAGTTTATATTTGTACACCATTAGTCTTATGACTGGGGACAACATTGAGACTCTATGTGTTAGCATTGCACTTTGACTTGTTTACCGACTCTCATGGGGTCATCCGGTGGCAAGGTTGGGTGTTTTGTCGAAATATATAGGAGTCGGTACATTGTAGTCGGGGATTCACCGCTTACCTTCGGGTATGGATATCCTATGTGATCACATGTATATGTAGTATGAAATCTCTGATCAGAGTATGGTTGTAATTATGAAAGGGGTTTCATAGATTACACCATCGATGCAACTACGACATGACACATAGTATCGATTCTTTGACAGCTCTCGATATACCAATAGTTGTCGAATCGGTCGGGATATATGAGTTGAAGGGACTGTACTGTATGCTAACCATAATTGAATCGTTCTTGCAGGCACTATCATTTGATACCTAGGGAATCATGTAAGCGATGCTGATAGGCGTTTAACATGATTGGTTGGGTACTATCAGTCTTGAGTTCTGACATTCTTATTATCAAGGAGTTGATAATCAAGAATTGAGCAACTGGGGCATGCTCATATAAGGACATGTTTAGTTCCGAATCACATTCAGATGTTGTGGGGACCCGAACTTAATTCAATTCTTAATCACATTCTGGGAATAATTAATCAATTAAAATAAACAGGGTCTAAAATTTTTTTTTTAAATACGAGAGTACGCAGCATATGAAATAAATCATATCTCATTTACAAGATCACTATTCAGATCTAAGTACCAATCCTGTACAATCATATATCATAATAACTACTGTTTCTTCACTACATCTCAGGTGATATAACAGATATACTCCTAAGTCCGGATCTCCACGCTAACTGTCTTCTCTCATCCTCTTCTTGACCCTGATCCAGCCCCACCTATTGTCATGCACACATACAAAACAAGACAACAGCCGGATAACTCCGGTGAGAATAAATCCCAGTATAAACAATGTAAACATGCAATTATATAAAAACATATATAAATGCATAAATAAGATATTATTAACATGTAGCAACTCAACAAACATGAATGATATAAAACTGTAAATCAACTAGTCGTATCAGACTTGACTCCAACAACGCGTCGTCTCAGACTCGACTCAACTCTAACCTAGGGATCCCAATGTCTGGATATTGATAATTATATCGAATCTCAGTCGATAGGAATGAATCAACCCTATACGGCATCGATATAATTCATATATCCAGTGTCTGGGCGAAACAGCCGCAGAATTGACGAATCAGTCAAGAATTAAGCGAATCAGCCAATACTAGACGAATCAGCCAGTAATTAAGCGAATCAGCCAAAGTTTAGACGAATCAGTCGATAACTAGACGAATTAGCCAATAACCAGACGAATCAGCCGGTGACTAGGCGAATCAGCCAATGACTAAACAATCAGTAGTCAATACATGCAGTGGCTATAAATCAATAGACTACAAACATCAATCTCATCAATTACAAATATCAATGCAATAAACTAAGTATGTGATTTAGGGAAACTCGAGTCAAACCTCACTCGAGTTGTGCAATCCCAACTCAACATTAATTTATACCTTTCTTTCTGATACTCTGACTCTGTCGAAGTCTCGAACTCAAAGCCTGTCAATACTCAATCTGACAATAACAATATTGAGGAATACAATATCAATACCCCAATCAATCGATACTGGATATAATCAGAACTAAATCGAATTCTGTTTCAACGGCATAACTGCACAATCTCAATATACCCAGCAATACAAATCAACGGATATCAATTCCAACATCTCATAATTGATACCATACAAATCTGATATCAAATCTCAATCAAATCAAATCTGAAATTCATAACAATTCTGTAATCGATCTGTTTCTCAATCTGACTTCAATTCTACGATGTCTAACATGTCAAGAACATCATATATGAATCATATCTGATTCTGGCAACACCATAATTTCAAACACATATCAAAACGTAACAAAACTTACGTCCAGTTGTAGCCTGCGTTGATAGGAACACAGTACCGCAGTCAAATTCAAAATCAGACGGACGGTATGCCTACTGCACGTCTCGCGCTCGGGCGGTCATGAATTTCCGCTCGGGCGCGGAAATTTCTGTCGAGATACTCAACCGATCATCTCCTGGCGCTCGGGCGGTAATATTCTACCGCTCGGGCGCCAAACATTCTGTCCAACTCATGGTGTATTGGCGCTCAGGCGGTTCTTTTCCACCGCTCGGGCGCGAGATGTTCGGTTCAACATCTTGGCCAACATCTTGAGATGTTCGGTTCAACATCTTGGCTTATACTGTAACGATGCCCTGCTTCTTCATTTGAGTTCCTATAACCTCACTTCTGTCAATTAATCAACGTCTGATTACAACAATTAAATCTCGGGCATTACAGATGTGAACCCACGGCTAGTTGTATCATTGAACCATTGAGGGTCACACAAGTGCTAACTTTCTAGATCCCGTTGAGAAGTAAAATAGTTCAATATGTTGAACGGCTTATAAAGGAGTTTACAAGTGCAAGAAAAATTAGAAGTATGACTTCTATAAGGAGAATGTGACTTTTAATTTGAGGAAGTATTCCTAAATTAAAAGTTGGCCAAACAAATAATGTATTTGAAAATTGTGATTTTCATAAACATTATTATGGACTAAATTAAATTAATTCAGGTTTTGAACTAATTAAACACTAGTGGACCTAGTAGAGTCCAAAAAATTAAGTTAATTCAAGTGTTAAATTAATTAAATAACATTGGGCCTTGTAGAGCCCAATTAGAAATAATTATTAAACTAGTGGACTTGAGTAAAATCAAGTAAATGTTAAATGATCTCAAATGTGTTTGAGGACATTTAAATAAAAGTCCATGGGCCTTGTAATTGCTACAATCTCAAATAGAATTGCATGCATGGGAGATGAAAGGGTGGAGGCTACTTTTTCAATATCAAAGGCATGGCATGCCCTTGGAATACACAACAACTTTTTGCACAACCAAAAATTCAAATTTTACAAGCAAAAATTCGAGCACCTCACTATGATGTGTAGCAAATAACATAAACACAAAATGTCGTACATATGGTGTTTTTAGAAATTTTTACCTATCAATCACAAAGGATTGATAATGGCTCCAACTAAGTTGTTAAACAACTTAGCTCTTCAATGGCTAGACAATCTACAAGTTTCCAATGAGCACTCGTTGCTCAAAAATTAAGCCCACCACCAACAAGGAAGATCCCCTCTAATTTTGCACTAGAAAAATTAGAAAATTTTTCTTTGAGAAGAGTATGCAATCTTCAACAATTGAAGAAGCAAAATGAAAGAGAATAAGGTATCAAAAATTTCGGCCAAGGCATTAGGAGAGAAGATGGAGAGATTTTCTTGGCTGTGTAAAAAGTTAAAGTTAGCACTTGTAATACCCGAGATTTTAGTTTGATACTTTTGAATTGTTATATATTATGAATAAGGCGATGGAAGAACAGAAGTGGAGAAGTGACGTTGCAAATTGAGTTTGTTGACAAAGAGAGAGACCGCACCCGCGCCAAGAAGTAGACCGCACCCGCGGTGCAAGGGCAGAAAGTTGTGTTTTGAGGGAAAAAGCCACCGCACCCGCGCTATGAAATATACCGCACCCGCGGTTGATGGACAGAGAGTTGGCTATTTTTATAGTAGGGACACCGCAACTGCGGTGCCAGACAGAGCGCATCCGCGGTGCTGCTACAGTAGGGTCACCGCCCCCGCGGTCCAAGAAAGAGCGCACCCGCGGTCGTTCCTTCTGAATTTTTTGAAGGTGATCCAATACGTGCAGCGCACCCGCGGTCCAAAGGTGAGCGCACCCGCGGTGCGACGTGCGCGAGAAAGAAAGGGGCCACTTGCCTTACATGCAACGTATATATGTATATATATATATATAGCAAGCACGAATTGTTCCTCAGATTTCAGAGAAAGGGAGCGAAGCTTTGAGAAGAAATATCCTTACGCCTTTCTATTTCGATCCGTCCGTCAGATTTTGAATCCGACTTCAGTACTGAATTCCTATCGACGCAGGCTACAACTGGACATTGGGTATGGACAGAGTTGAGTTCGAGACTTCGTCTTCGTCAGATCGAGAAGAGAAAGGTATAAATCGATGTTAACTGGGAGATCGACTTGAGTTAGATTTAACTCGAGTTTCCCTAAACCACATACTTGTATGGTATTGTTTTATACCTTTATGTTTTAATGATTATGTTTATTCTATTGAATTAGAAAGTAGAAAGCAGAGAGCTATTGAGTGAGAGTCACTGACAGAGGGGCTAGACTATGACAGAGGAGTCACTGGCCCATTGCACATTGTCAGAATAGGGTTAGTCTTGGACAGACATGCCAAGACACTGGACGTTTGGTATATCGAGATGCTTCAGATATAGATAGCATCCTTATTGCAGATTATTCGATATAGACTAGACCAAAGTCCAGAAATAAGAACGTACCGCCACCGCGACCGGTAGTAGTAGGTGGGAGACTTGTTACGTTCTTATTCACCGGGATCCCTAGATTAGATGAGAGATGAGTCGAGTCTGAGATGCCGAGTCATGAGTTGAATTACAGATTGTATAAATTATGTTTCGTAGATTACAATTCATGTTTTATTTACAATTTGATTTCGATTTGCAATGTTAGATTATGATACGTGTTTTGGTTTAAACTGTTGCTAATTTAAAATAGCGACGGTTTTGGCTTAAACCGTCGCTACATTTAGCGACGGTACATAATCCGTCGCTATATATAGCGACAATTTTAAGTAAAACGATCGCATGTTTTAAGGGAAACCGTCGCTAATTTTAGCGACAGAATTAACAAAACCGTCACTAAATATAGCGACGGTTACAAGCAAAACCGTTGGAAATTTTAAAAATGCTACGGTTTTTGGTTAGCGATGGTTCAACCAAAAGCTAACCAAACCGTCGCAAATTGACTATAAATATCCGCACATCCAGTCCATTTTAACATACACCACTTCGCAATATTTAAAATTTTTCTCTCTTACATGATTTTACCACTTCACAACACTTAAAATTTTTCTTCTTGCACGATTTTAGTCTCGATTTAGGATAAATTTTTTCGCTTTAATTTTCTGATAAATTTTTAAGTGTTAGTTAAGATCATGAATATTGTTAGTCTATTCCAACTGTAAGTTTTTTTAAATTTATTAAATTATTAAAATTAATTTTTTATTTTACTGAAAATATTAGCGACGAAAATAATGAATTAACCATCGCTACAATTAGCGACGAAAATCATGAACCAACCGTTGCTAATTTTAGCGACGGTTTAATGATGATTTTGCATAATCCGTCGCTAATTAGCGACGGTTTTACATAAATCCGTCGCTAATATTATTTGCGACGGTTTTTCAAAAACCATCGCAAATTGTAGCTACAACAACGGATAAAATCGTTATCTTTGAGCGCATCCTTTAACCACATGGGCTTTAACAACAGTTTTAAAATACCTACGACAACGGTTTTTGTAGGCCTTTTTTTTTTGTAGTGCTGGTTCTATCATCAACAAAAAGGAGAAATTTTTTAGAATATTTCTATTACCCTAAGTTTTGGCGATTGACAAATAACAATATGATTTGTTACAAGATCCAGCCGCTCTTTTATTGTAATTTCTTCTTTTCGGTGCACTGGATCAATTCAAGCCGTTCAGACAGAACACCAAGAGTTCAAGCCATTCACGCATGGAAGTCAAGTTGTAGTATTTCTGAACTATAGCTACAAGAGCTCATTTGTCAATTTGGCAGGATCAAAGTCCTATATGCAGCACACGTTGTTCAAAACTTATAACTCCAATCACACTGTAATTGGTCATACTTGAAAAAATCCAAAAAGGATATTACAAGTAAAGTCGTTCAACAACACCTACTATAGAATCATTACATAATATTCTACCAACTCCCGAACAATAGAAAGATGTCTATTTTGTTCATAGTCTGTTAGTTTTTTTGAAAAGCAAGGAAGAAGCTTAAAGTCGCCAAAGCAAAAGAAACATTACATAAAAATTTAATGATAGGTACGACGAATGAAATGACATGTCGATTCTGTCAGGTAACAGTACATATGATTATTGATAATCAAATCCGATTATTCGATCTTTTCAACTATAAATATGGAGACTCGGTATCAAATGAAACAATCAGTACTCTCGTGCATCTTTCAATTTGAATTCATTCAATATTTCCGTGCACACTTAAAGTTTTCATATTTGAAGTTGCTTCCATAGCACACACCTAAAGAATGTACGAGAACTTCAAGGATCAATCTTAACTACATTACCAACTCAAGACGTCAAGCTGACCGTTGTGTTATTTTGTATTTTTTTCTAGTGAATAGAAGGTTTTGAAAACTTTGAGAGTTTAGTAACATTGTGAGAATATGGTGAAATGATTAGTCTAGAAATTAATGCTTAATACTATAATATAAACTTAGAAAATCTTATTTAAATCTATAAATTTTAATATAATCTCAATAATTTTTCCATAAAAAAACAAACACCAAAAATATTAAAACTTCACACATGGTTACTAATTATATATTATTATTCAAGATTTCCATAGAAATATGGATGATAAGCCAATTGAATTAGAAAGTCGTAAAATTTGGAAACTCGGAACGATGGTATTATAAAATTCCACTGTCAAGCCATATCTCATGTAATTAACAACGTGTGTTTATATCATTGAAATAATTATCTAAATATGATAAACTTTTGTTATTGCAAATTTACGGTTTCCCTCATCTAAAAATTTAAATATAAGTAAAGATAAGATTTAATTTAAAAATAAAGATAAATATATGATTAAATATTTAAAAAGAGAGGCTATTTTAGGAAAGAAAAATTCCTTCAAGACAGTTATATAATAAATATATAATTATAATTTAAATAAAGTTTCACCAAATCAATTAGAAATAGTTAGTACAGGAATCCCGAATTTAATTATAAAGTATAGATAGGATTAAGCAGCAAACACATTTTAATAACATTCTTTACGCCTATAGAAGCTATATTTAAAATTTCTAAGGAAATAGATTCATTACTATATATATATATTACTATTATCTTAAATTGATACTCTAGAATATGACCAAGGATGACAATGTGTATGGGTGGCGTAGCACATGTACTTAAACCAAACTCAACTTATTTGCGTTGGGTATAGAATCTTATGCGACATGATCCATGTCATCTTGACATACGACCGCGATACATACATACATATTAAAATAATGATGATATTTAATTTCGACAAATACATTTAATTAGAAAAATTTTATCTCATTGTATTTTGTATTTTATTTTGGTTATCTGTTTAGGCATAGTATGGTACACATGATAGGATAAATATGTGATATATAATATAAGGATAAGTTAATGATAAATAAGATGTATGATATTATATTTAATGTTTGGTATGATTTTAATAAAAGTGATTAAATTTATATATTAGATTGTAATGACAAAATTAACCTTATCATAATAAATTTTATAATTTCAACGTTGTTGCTTGAGTTCATAGTTTTTATCTGTTCTTGCGCCGATAGTGCTTGCATGATTTATTTATTTTTACCTAATTTTTTATATTATAATATGATAATTGAGCCCTTGATTTGTGAGTCAAGTCAAATATCAATTTTTAAGGTTAATCGAGTGATACTAATAATTTTTATTGATAATTATAAAAATTATTTATATAATTATCTCGAATTCATTTATATAATTATCATATTATATAATATATAAAAATAAATAAAAATATTTATTTGATTTTAATTTCTATCTACTAGCATAGATTTATAAAAATCATTTATAAATTGAGGGCAATTAAGTCATTTGTAGTGTATTTCATCATTAAATTAAAATTATCACACCTAATAGAAGAAGCATTTTATCCTTCTAAAAATTATTTATCAAGGGCACATGATATTATCATAGGCTTTTTAAAAAGGTACCAAACATGGGATAAGGAGGATTATTTATCAATCCCTCCCTTATCCCATGTACCAAACTATGCCTTATAGTATGCCCTATTAAATTTATTACATATCATTTAAAATTTATGTACCTAAATTATGCAAATAAGTGATATTAGAAGTAAAAAAAAGGAGAGAATACTTCTGCTAAGGAGCAATTCGAACAAAAAAAAAAAAAAACTATGATTTTTATTACAAATATCTTTCGGCTACGCAAAAAATATTAAGGCTAAGTAATAATTAAAAAATTGTAAAATTAGTAATTAGTTTTAGGAATAAAACATTAGCTTTGAACATCCATGATAGATAAAAATTGATCTACCATGGACAATTAATTATCAGATTTCAACCGACACCCATGTCTAAAAATCCTAAAAAATTGGAAACCGAGACCTATGATTAAAAAGTTTATAAAAAATATATAAGACCGTCTCTATTTATAAGATATATCTTAATCAATCTGATCCTATCAATAAAAAATATTAGTTTTTATCTCAAAAATATTTTTTTTATTTCAAATATGGATCAAGTCAAATTTTATCGCGGATTAAAAAATTTATCGCTCTGCCAATAAAAACGAGACTTGTTGATCTAAATACTTCTGTAATTAGAACTTTAAAGATTTTACCAAATCTAAACACCAATAATTAATAAAAAAAAAAAGCACTATAAGTACGTCTCCTGTTCAAAGAGTCCTACATGCATCCTTTTATTTCCTCGTGTTATCCTTGTTATAATAGAAGAAGCAGGCCACAGAGTACATAGAGCCGCCGTTTGGGATTATGATAGGTGAATTTTTGTGCGATTTTGAAGAGTAAAAACAATTCAATGGCTTCTGAGAAGATGGATTCCGCAGAGAAAATTACCGAGGGCAAAAGTAGCAGCGGCATCAAAAGTGCGTTCATCAAGAGGCGTGATTGTTTGATTAAGAAGGCGAGTGAATTAGCTATTCTCTGCGGTTCCGAAGTTGCCATTATGGATACTCCAACGACGGGAAGTTGTTCGAATATGCTAGTTCCGAGTACGCCCTCTATGCTGCTATCTTCGTTTCTGAGAATTCCTTTTCTGTTGTTTCTTTGGGATTTATTCATGTGTTTGTTCGTTCATGAGAATTTTTTCGGTGATTTAATATGAGAAACAAAAGAGTATGGATTCATGTGGTAACAAAACTAATTAAAGTTAATTATTAACAATTATACTATAATAATGTTGATTTGATTTTTATAAACTAAATTATCTACGATATTATAGGTACTATAGAATTTAAATCAAATTTACAGTTTCAGATTATAGTATGATTTCGGTAATGGCCACTAACTTTTAGGAACCTGTACCAAACCGGTTTGTAAATTCTGGGTTTTTGTTTTAGTTTTGGTTTTGGTTTTTGAGAGAACGGTTTAGGTTGCGGTTCACGGTTCTTTAGGAACTCTGGTTGAGTCTAGCTAGGGGTGGGGTAGGCGGTTAAAGATATCAAAGCTTGTTATTTATAGTAAATTGTCTTTGAATACACATGGCTGTTGTTTTGTTTTTGTTTTTCGGGAAAGTTGTATGGAGATCTGAGAAACCGAAAAATTACGCTGATGTTCGAAAGATAGGTTGTATAAGAATTCGAAACTGGTTGAACTAAGATATGCAATAAGTAGTATCATGCAACACGATAAGCTGATCAGTTGAACGATGATTCCCTTGATCACTGCAGCATGGCGAAAATAATGAAGAGATTTGAAGAGTGCCAGCGAATTAAAAAAGGTGTTCCGGTGAACCACGATCCAGAGGTACGTGTGATGCTTAAAATTTGACATATCTATGGACTTTTAATCCTTCCACATATTCATTATATGTATCGGATTTAGTATGGTTTGTTCTCTTAACAGAGGCAAGAGGATGTTCTGAGAGAAGAGATGGAAAAGCTCAAACAAAAGGAGGACCAGTATGTTTTCTCACAAAAATGAGATTCTTGTATTTTTCGAAAATCCGTGTTGTGTTGTGTTGTGTCTTTTCTGTTAATTGCAGGCATGTGTTGGGGAGGAATCTCGATAGCATGAGTCGCGAAGATTTGCAAGAACTCGAACAACAACTAAACGAAGGGTTATTGGCATTAAGGATAGGAAGGTTTGTCCTTTAAATTAAACTGTGGACTTAAAACAAAACGTATTACTCTTTGATTGCTAACAATAAAAGACAATGCTACGGTTTCAGGAGGCAATATTGGTCCAGAAACTTCAAAAATCAAGGGATAATGTATGCAGATTAATCTCTTATTTTGTGCATCAGCTGATTTCTCGTACGGGTCCTGGAGGAAAATTGAAAAACATTTGTCCCTTATTTTAATTTTATTTCAGGAGCTACAATCCATGCAGGAGAATGTGACTTTACGCCAAAAGGCATGTGTAGCTCTCTCATTTTGCGTTGCGAAATTCGGCTATTGATGTGAATATATCTAAGTAATCTGCACTGGCTTAATATGATTCATAGGTTGAAAACCTTGAAAGGCTTTGTGCCCCGATCAGCTATCAACAACCAATTCTTCTCGAGTACCAGTTGAAGGGGCAGAGCAACTTCGAGCTCGGACAAGGCGTTGCCAGTCCCCAACTAGCTTGCGATACTAGCACTGGAGATGCAGACTTAGTGGACACCACCCTGCAATTGGGGTAAGACATTTTTTCCGAATTTTCGGCCTTTTATGTTACTGTTTTCCTACTAGGAGTATGTGTGTCTTGCTTTTCGTGTAGGCCTTCAACTTCCAAGGTTTGTGGAAAAAGGAAAACTCCATGCGAGGAAAGAAGAAGCAATGCCGATACTTTTCTTTCGATATAGGACCAGCCGGCGGTTTATGGAATGTTTGCAAATGTTTAAAAAAATTATTATGAACTTTTTTTTTACAAAGTTGTACAACTTTATATAAAAAATTATCTATAATCACTTTTTCGAATATTTACAAACACTACCTTACTTTTGTGGTTTATATATATTTTTTGCTTTGATGATTTTATGATCTATCTATGTCTTGATTTAGTTATTCTATATTTCTCATCGCACATATGGTTTTTGGGAATGTATAAAACACCAGGTGATTAGCTTTATGGACTTGCAGCCTCCCCTTTAAAGAATTCTAATGAATTTCTACGTATATTTCTATGTACGTGTTTATGTTGAAAATTTGGGTTGAATGTGAATGAAAATTAATAGTTGGTTTGAGGCCTACTAATGGAAGTAATTAGCAATTTGAAACATTTCGTTTGATGTACTTATTGTATAGTAAGGTGTGCAAATCAAAACTCGGATTTGTACTGAAAAGCATTGACTCATGTTCGAGCACGACCACTGTACGTATGTATGAATCAAAATTGGTCTTCTAGACTAACCCACATTTCATTGCTTCTAATTCTTCTTCAATTAAAATAGATGTCCCTATATATATACACACACACACATTGTTGCTATATTTGCTAATTGCAAGTATACGGTGTCAAGTTTTAGTACTCGATTTAAGCATATATATCTTTCTCATAGAGTGTGCAATTTAATAATATATTATTACTTACCATAAATAGAATAGTCAGACTTTATTTAGAAAATTTAATCGATTGTTGATTGATAATTATAAGTTAAAATGAATTAAAGCACACAAACGATCTAAAATAACCTAAAATAAGAATCTATACGTGCGGCTTCACTTGGTCTTTACAATATTGAATTATCATTGACATCTATATTTATAAATTCGACCCGTTTACTACCTTAGAATTCTCAAATATACATACTCCTTTTCCCAAGTAGAATGTAGAAATTAATTATCTAATATCGATTTCAATATCCCTATTAAAAATCAAACAATAATAATTTCAATAGCATATTAATTCTTTTAATTGATTCGATGGAGTTTTAGATCTTCTAAACTATATAAACACTAATGATATATTTTCATATGGTTCTATTTTAAATCTCTCTCCCGAGTGATAGATTTCAAATAAATATGACACTCCAATTAGTGATCAAGTAATTGAAATCGCTAGAATCCGCATAATATAAATAAATCAAGAAGAAATTCACATACGTAAATCAACAATTTATAAATATATATTCGACCAAGCTACGTTGTCCTCTAGATTAAATAAATCAGTTCATGATGAAAAAAAAAAAGATAAAACAAATTAATGTTTTTCAACATCAAAATAATCGCCTACGAAATAGTAAGAAGAATAAGAGAAAGAATATGAAACTGCGACTCCATTCCTAGTAAATGCGCTCCCATCTTCGCACTTCATTCTTCATTCTTTGTATTTGTTTTCTTGCATCTGCAGCTCCTCTTTCGTGGTAAGGATTTCAATATTTATATTTGTGTCCATGTTCCGAGACCTATGAAGAAGCTCGCACAGGTCTACGTCACACGCTAGTGTGTGACTGGTGCTGTTTCTGTCTCCTGCTTCTGCGTGGTTGCGCGCTTCTACTTTATGCGCTTCCTAGGCACGTAAGTGCTAGCGGTCACATGCTAGGTTATGTTTCTGGTACTCTGCTGGCGGCACACATGCTTCTGTTCTCCCTTATTTGTAATGCCCGAATTTAAAAAAAATTGAAAAAAAAAGTTATTGTTCATGAGGTTACTATTCAAGCGCTGCGGCGCTAGAATAGTAGCGCCTAGGCGCTTGAGATGCAGGATTTTGGCGCTAATGCACTGAAAAGTGGTGCTGAGGCACTACAGACGTTAAAAATCAATATGTAAGCCCACCTTCACCTCCACCAATCATTTTCCTCCTCCTTCACGTAATCCTCATCCATCTTCTCTCCATTTTTATGAGTGATTCGCTCAAGAAAAACATGAAATGAAGGTAGATTTGTGATCCTCTAGTCACGGGCTTCAAGTTGACGTAAGTATTTCCCAATTTTATTCAAGTTTGGAAATGGCTTGAAATTTGGAATTAATATTTGAGATATTAAGATGTTGAAGTTGTTGTATTTGAGTTGGTTTGAATTTAAAAAGGATATGAGAATGGTTTCTTGTTTACGTGCAAAGAACAATTTTTACACCTTCAGTATTTCGTGTATATGGAATAGTTTTGTTTGGATTTTGGAGTTAGGGTCTTCATCAAACTTGTAGATCATAGAGTTAGCTTCGATTTGGTTTTTGAATCACTCAATTCCATGAAGAAGTGAAAGCGATATGTGATTTTTACTAAAACTGGTCTAGAACTCCAAGTTAGTACAGATTTGTGTACATGCCTTCTATTTATTCGAATTCTGAGATTCCTTGAATAAGATTCTGGATTTGATGTTCAAATGAAAGTTATAACATTGTCTTGTCTTAGAAATGATAGCAAACTGGCTTGATTTCATTTGATATTGAGGAAGTTATGCTCAAATACTAAAATGTGCAGAAATGTATTGACGCAGAATTCATGGGAATTATGTTATATGTTTCATATTATGAACGACTGAGTAAATGACTTTATTTGACAAATTTTGTGAAGAATAATTGTTGGGCTTTTACTTTTCTTGCATATCCAATTTGCGGATCTTGATTTGAAGTAGTATTGAATTAATTATGAATTTTGAACAGAAATTGCTCTGTTTTGATAAATGATCCGAGTTCTTGAGTTATAGTAGACGTCAGGGGTTCAAGACTTCTCAACTATACCTTTCGATCTCCTTTTGGTAATATTTGAAATGTATGTTACGGTCAGTAACATACGAGGTAAAAGTATCATTTTATTTTAAATTGAAAATTCTATGGCTCGATGAATTACTTGTGATTTGATGATGATTGATGTCTTGAGATGAGTTTATTATGATATCTAGATGATGATATTGATTTGCATCATTACAATGCATATTGAGCCACTTGTCTATTAATATTTGATATGGTGGAGGTCGCCTTGATTTACTGATTTGTTGGACGTATGGGGCTATAGTTGAGTTGACATAGTGTATGCGGAGGTTGCTGCTATGGTCTGAACACTCTCTATAGGCGCATCATAGTCCTGGGATTGTAGAACACAACACCTCACCCCGAGCGGATGAGTCGATGGATGTTGTTGGGGGATTCTCTTCCCTTGGGTACCCTATGACCGGATGATTCACTTGATCTTGAGATTTATTGATAGCCCACAGCTTCTAATCATGCATTGCATTATATTGCATTTTTATGAATTTTATATGAACTATTTGTCATTTTAATTCTCATATGTTATTGATTGCATCATAGATCATATGGGTTTATACTCATCGCCACGTCGACTACCTCTTGTTTTCATGTGCTTGACGGTAGGTGAGGCGAGGCTTGGGATGCAAGAGTCTAGCTCCAGGCGAGGAGTTACGAGTTAGAGTGGGATTCTCGGATCTTACGAGCTATTTTATGATGTTTGGATTATTTTGGTTTACTAGTTATTTTGGCATGTTAAAACTTATATTTCAAATATTTGAGAACTTTAAATTATTTTGACGATATTTATGTCAGTTTGTGAACCACAGATTATGTGTTTTACTCAATCGTTTGGTTTGTTACATTTATAATTATTAGTATTACTGTCAGACCCGGGGCCCCACATTAGGTGGTATCAGAGCGTAAGATATTTGGGAACAAGGTAGATCGAGTCAGTTTGAATTGCTTGATCATGTTATATATTTGCTAGCATTTTCACTGTTCCATAATGTGAAATATATGATTATAATTGATATATTATATTGTTGAGCTTTATTCGAGATTTTTGAGATTTATTGAGTCTCGAGAGCCGGAGATGGTTGATACAAAATTGAGATGATTATGATATTGTGATTTTATATGTGTTTGATATATTGTATATCAGACATGGCTACTCGAGGTAGAGGTCATGGTAGACCTAGACAGAACATACTGTTAGAGTATGTGCCCGTCGAGCCAAGTGTTGGCCGAGTGTTCACAATGAAACTCTATGTATAAACAATCTTTATTTTAATAATATTTGAAATTATTGTTTTGGCACATCTTTATCTGTATACCCATGCTAGTGTCATAGATAAACTCTTTGAATATACAAATAGTTGAAAGAATATGAGATGCTCATATGATGAGTATCATGAAACTTGTATTTGCAATACTGTATATTCTAAACAGTTCCTAGCCGATTCAGCCGCCGCTAAGAAGGATATAGGCCGCTCGAGTTTGAGACTAGTATTTACGATGTGAATATCATGTTTCATTGGTAGGGGACATTGTGATGTCCGAACATGCAGATAGGTGCTCCTTGTAGAGTGCACTGAACAACCCTCCATAAAGGACTTTCCAAGTGGTTCTCACTTATCGAGTGGAAACGTCCTAGTTTATATTTGTACACCATTAGTCCTTATGACTGGAGACAACATTGAGACTCTATGTGTTAGCATTGCACTTTGACTTGTTTACCGACTCTCATGGGGTCATCCGGTGGCAAGGTTGGGTGTTTTGTCGAAACATATAGGAGTCGGTACATTGTAGTCGGGGATTCACCGCTTACCTTCGGGTATGGATATCCTATGTGATCACATGTATATGTAGTATGAAATCTCTGATCAGAGTATGGTTGTAATTATGAAAGGGGTTTCATAGATTACACCATCGATGCAACTACGACATGACACATAGTATCGATTCTTTGACAGCTCTCGATATACCAATAGTTGTCGAATCGGTCAGGATATATGAGTTGAAGGGACTGTACTGTATACTAACCATAATTGAATCGTTCTTGCAGGCACTATCATTTGATACCTAGGGAATCATGTAAGCGATGCTGATAGGCGTTTAACATGATTGGTTGGGTACTATCAGTCTTGAGTTCTGACATTCTTATTATCAAGGAGTTGATAATCAAGAATGGAGCAACTGGGGCATGCTCATATAAGGACATGTTTAGTTCCGAATCACATTGAGATGTTGTGGGGACCCGAACTTAATTCAATTCTTAATCACTTTCTGGGAATAATTAATCAATTAAAATAAACAGGGTCTAAATTTTTTTTTTTAAAATACGAGAGTACGCAGCATATGAAATAAATCATATCTCATTTACAAGATCACTATTCAGATCTAAGTACCAGTCCTGTACAATCATAAATCATAATAACTATTGTTTCTTCACTACATCTCAGGTGATATAACAGATATACTCCTAAGTCCGGATCTCCACGCTAACTGTCTTCTCTCATCCTCTTCTTGACCCTGATCCAGCCCCACCTATTGTCATGCACACATACAAAACAAGACAACAGCCGGATAACTCCGGTGAGAATAAATCTCAGTATAAACAATGTAAACATGCAATTATATAAAACATATATAAACGCATAAATAAGATATCATTAACATGTAGCAACTCAACAAACATGAATGATATAAAACTGTAAATCAACTAGTCGTATCAGACTTGACTCCAACAACGCGTCGTCTTAGACTCGACTCAACTCTAACCTAGGGATCCCAATGTCTGGATATTGATAATTATATCGAATCTCAGTCGATAGGAATGAATCAACCCTATACGGCATCGATATAATTCATATATCCAGTGTCTGGGCGAAACAGCCGCAGAATTGACGAATCAGTCAAGAATTAAGCGAATCAGCCAATAACTAGACGAATCAGCCAGTAATTAAGCGAATCAGCCAAAGTTTAGACGAATCAATCGATAACTAGACGAATCAGCCAATAACCAGACGAATCAGCCGGTGACTAGGCGAATCAGCCAATGACTAAACAATCAGTAGTCAATACATGCAGTGGATATAAATCAATAGACTACAAACATCAATCTCATCAATTACAAATATCAATGCAATAAACTAAGTATGTGATTTAGGGAAACTCGAGTCAAACCTCACTCGAGTTGTGCAATCCCAACTCAACATTAATTTATACCTTTCTTTCTGATACTCTGACTCTGTCGAAGTCTCGAACTCAAAGCCTGTCAATACTCAATCTGACAATAACAATATTGAGGAATACAATATCAATACCCCAATCAATCGATACTGGATATAATCAGAACTAAATCGAATTCTGTTTCAACGGCATAACTGCACAATCTCAATATACCCAGCAATACAAATCAACAGATATCAATTCCAACATCTCATAATTGATACCATACAAATCTGATATCAAATCTCAATCAAATCAACTCTGAAAATCATAACAAATCTGTAATCGATCTGTTTCTCAATCTGACTTCAATTCTACGATGTCTAACATGTCAAGAACATCATATAAGAATCCTATCTGATTCTGGCAATACCATAATTTCAACACATATCAAAACGTAACAAAACTTACGTCCAGTTGTAGCCTACGTCGATAGAAACACAGTACCGCAGTCAAATTCAAAATCAGACGGACGGTATGCCTACTGCACGTCTCGCGCTCGGGCGGTCATGAATTTTCGCTCGGGCGCGGAAATTTCTGTCGAGATACTCAACCGATCATCTCCTGGCGCTCGGGCGGTAATATTCTACCGCTCGGGCGCCAAACATTCTGTCCAACTCATGGTGCATTGGCGCTCGGGCGGTTCTTTCCACCGCTCGGGCGCGAGATGTTCGGTTCAACATCTTGGCCAACATCTTGAGATGTTCGGTTCAACATCTTGGCTTATACTGTAACGATGCCCTGCTTCTTCATTTGAGTTCCTATAACCTCACTTCTGTCAATTAATCAACGTCTGATTACAACAATTAAATCCCGGGCATTACATTTCTCCCCCCCTTAGATATGATTTCGTCCCCGAAATCACTGGCAGTCAAATTAGATATCAACTCAGATACAAGAAGGAGATACACAGAAGCCAAGAGAAAACTTACCCTAATGAAACAATTCTGAAATTTGCTGTCTCATATTAGATTCTGTCTCTCAGTTAGCTTCTTCGATATTCTACCAATTCTATTGGACTTTCAACAGCAGAATAGTCTTCATTCTGAATTATTTTTCTTTTACTGATTCTGATTTCAATCTGGAATAATACTTAAAGAAATATAACATCATAATATAACTCGAAGAAGTTCTGATAAAATCAATCTCAAAATACTGGCTATACAACATCCGTATATACCAATCAATAGCTCCTAATAACACAATCTCGGTCTCAGATACCAACAGTCATCATCCGACGTTGGCTGATTTCGTATCAATTTTCGAGCTATCTTCATTTGTTTCTGAATCAGTTTCATTCTCTTTATCAAATCTCTGATCCTATCAAATCCAATCTCAGGCATCACCGCAGTATTATCCCCATACGAAGGAAATCCGCAGTTCTCACTGTACAATACCTCGACTAAAGCTATTTCGATATTCATCTAATAGCTATTATTATACAATATTTCATAAAGTGACAAGACCTCAGGTCACTAGTGCTAAAATCCAGCACTACTTTTCCTGGATATCCTCCAGTATCCAGATAGTTCGCTCCGACTATCTGTCAACCTATAAATCATAGATGAAAATCATGCTATAAATTCGGCCAAAAGTACAAAATCAACCAAAATCACGGTATGATATAATCAACTCTAGCATTCAGTGTAGTCCAATCACTTTTCTGACATAACTCTTGATCGTCTGATGTTATCTGTACATCATCCTGTACAACATAATACATGCAGATTCGAGCATTCGGTTAATTACAATCATAATCAATCGCAGCACAGTCTTAGAAAGATTTCGATAGTTTTGTCACCAATCCATAGAAATGTACTTCCATTTCTATTTAAGAATTAATAATCTGTATAACCAATCTCCTGGTTTTATCAACACCTTTTCTGCTATCAAAATGCATACTTAATAAATTATTGCACACCTTTGGCAATATTTATCATTTCAATTTTGGAACATCTGGCATAATAGATCGGTTATTTATATACAATGCAGTATTACTTACCTGGTATTCTAATTGACGCACTGTTCTGACTATCGAAATCAAGTTCTGAACAGTCTGATCAAACTTCTGAACTGCTGTAATTCTCAAAATCAGCTCTGGTTCGGACTGTACAATATAAATTCCCTACTGTCTACTATCTGATTCAAACACGGAATTAGAACAACCGCAATATTCAATCAGATTCAAAACATCACACATCGGTACTGATCTGTTAAACTCATAAAACCGCAAATATTTAACACTGATATTCATCTCGGCCAACTAATTACGGTTTAATTCTATTAAAATCAATAAATACATCATCTTCAGATATAACATACCCTGAATGCAATCTGTCTCAATCAGGATTCACCAATTCACAATTTCTGATATCAAGTCAAGGTTAAAATCAATTTCTCTGACTGAAATCAAATCTAAAGTCTTATCTGGGGAAAAACATCAATAACTTTCTTATCATTGGTAAATCAGCCAATGATAAACTCAACTTCAGTAAATCAACTGAATACATAAGGAGTCTCTCTGCTCCTTTCTGTAATAATCAAATCATAGATAGTACGGATTATCAAAGGAATTCTCAATCTAGAATCATTATCGTACAATATTCATCCTTTGGCCATCTCAGGTCCGATTCTCACCATCTTCTGGAACTAATCTAGGGTAGCTCTGTACTTGATCAGCATATCAATATCAGTAATGCAATCCCAAAATCAGACAACACTAGTACAATACCAGCTACCAGACGATCTAACTCAATCTCATTCTCATCCTATTGTAGTATACGATATTTTACAGAATTCACTGCTATAAAAACTCTCCCAAACCGGTAAAGAGATACACTACAGTAGATAAAAACTCAACAGGCAATGCATGATTCAATGCAAATCGTTCAAAAATAAACGTATGGGAAGTATCCGTATTCATCAATACAAAAGCAGGATAACTACATCAAGAACAGTTACCTGCAACATCATCATCTGGTGCTTCCTGAGCCTGCTCCTCAGTCAAAGAAAATACTCTGGCCTGCTGTCTAGGAGGCTGGCCAACTGTCTGGCTTCCTCCTGGCCTCTGCTGTGACTGAGATGGTGCTGGCTGAAATGAATGAACAGCAGCTGATCGTCTACTCCACTGTGCCGCTGATCCAGATGATTCGGCTCCCTGGGATCTTTGAGAACCTTTCTGTGGACACACTCTGGCAAAATGTCCCTGTTGTTTGCAGAAGTGGCAACTACCAAGTACTCCTTGGCATTGCTCAGTGGAATATCTCCCTCCACAATTTTCGCAGTAAGCTCCGGTATAACTCTGTTTGGAACCATTGGAGCTAGAAGAACTGCCGCCAGACTTCTTAAACTGCTTTCCTCTAGCCTTCAGAAAATTTTTCTTTCCACCACTGCTACTATCACTCTCAAATCGGGGTGGTGGTTGTTGTGGTCTCGGTGCGGGAGGAATATCTGTAGCTCCTCTCTGCCTTATCAGTCCCGCTTCAGCGCCCTTTGCTCTATTCATGACTTCAGCAAAGTTATTTTGTCGCCCTGTGTTCATCAATGTAAATATATCGGGATTCAAGCCATTGATGAACTGATCAGCAACGGCTTCGTCATTTTCAGCCACATGTGGAGCAAACTTCAATAAGGTAGAGAACTTGGTCACATATTCTTCAATGTTCAGCTGACCCTGTCTCAAATTGGCAAACTCCGCCCCCTTGTCTTTCCTTTACGACACTGGAAAAAATCTTTGATAAAACTCAGTTTTAAATACATCCCAAGTAATAGTCGTACCTCGATGCTCCAAGGCCTTCTTCATCGTAATCCACTAGTTCTTTGCAACATCAAGCAACTGGTGCCCAATCAATTTAATTCGGCGCTCATCACTGTAATCCAGTGAATCAAACAGCATCTCAATGTTATCTAACCAACTCTCACATTCAACTGATGTCTCAGTACCCTTCAGTGTCGGTGGTTTGAATGACTGAAACCTTTTCAATAACGTTTCCATCGGAGTTGCTGTCACATCCATTGGAGGATTCGATGTGCTACCCTGTTCTGGTATTCTTCGATGAGGCATATCTGATAATCAAATGGATTAATACCCCAATCCAATAAACCTGTTTCACTTCAGTTCCCTCCTCCGATCATCTTACTGCTGATCAAGAATCGGTTCAAATTCGTTCCCAATAATACATATTACACAATCAAATCAAATCAGATAAGTCAAGTAACATGTATTATATAAAGCAGTAAATCATGCTAGCAATCACAAGCAAGGAAGGAAAACTCAATCTACCCCGCTCACTAGCTTCTATCTCAGTCTAAAGGATCTATCGCTCTGATACCACCTGTTGTGGGGACCCGAACTTAATTCAATTCTTAATCACTTTCTGGGAATAATTAATCAATTAAAATAAACAGGGTCTAATTTTTTTTTTTTAAAATACGAGAGTACGCGGCATATGAAATAAATCATATCTCATTTACAAGATCACTATTCAGATCTAAGTACCAGTCCTGTACAATCATAAATCATAATAACTATTGTTTCTTCACTACATCTCAGGTGATATAACAGATATACTCCTAAGTCCGGATCTCCACGCTAACTGTCTTCTCTCATCCTCTTCTTGACCCTGATCCAGCCCCACCTATTGTCATGCACACATACAAAACAAGACAACATCCGGATAACTCCGGTGAGAATAAATCTCAGTATAAACAATGTAAACATGCAATTATATAAAAACATATATAAACGCATAAATAAGATATCATTAACATGTAGCAACTCAACAAACATGAATGATATAAAACTGTAAATCAACTAGTCGTATCAGACTTGACTCCAACAACGCGTCGTCTCAGACTCGACTCAACTCTAACCTAGGGATCCCAATGTCTGGATATTGATAATTATATCGAATCTCAGTCGATAGGAATGAATCAACCCTATACGGCATCGATATAATTCATATATCCAGTGTCTGGGCGAAACAGCCGCAGAATTGACGAATCAGTCAAGAATTAAGCGAATCAGCCAATAACTAGACGAATCAGCCAGTAATTAAGCGAATCAGCCAAAGTTTAGACGAATCAATCGATAACTAGACGAATCAGCCAATAACCAGACGAATCAGCCGGTGACTAGGCGAATCAGCCAATGACTAAACAATCAGTAGTCAATACATGCAGTGGCTATAAATCAATAGACTACAAACATCAATCTCATCAATTACAAATATCAACGCAATAAACTAAGTATGTGATTTAGGGAAACTCGAGTCCAACCTCACTCGAGTTGTGCAATCCCAACTCAACATTAATTTATACCTTTCTTTCTGATACTCTGACTCTGTCGAAGTCTCGAACTCAAGCCTGTCAATACTCAATCTGACAATAACAATATTGAGGAATACAATATCAATACCCCAATCAATCGATACTGGATATAATCAGAACTAAATCGAATTCTGTTTCAACGGCATAACTGCACAATCTCAATATACCCAGCAATACAAATCAACAGATATCAATTCCAACATCTCATAATTGATACCATACAAATCTGATATCAAATCTCAATCAAATCAACTCTGAAAATCATAACAAATCTGTAATCGATCTGTTTCTCAATTTGACTTCAATTCTACGATGTCTAACATGTCAAGAACATCATATATGAATCCTATCTGATTCTGGAAATACCATAATTTCAACTTATATCAAAACGTAACATAACTTACGTCCAGTTGTAGCCTACGTCGATAGGAACACAGTACCGCAGTCAAATTCAAAATCAGACGGACGGTATGCCTACTAAGCGTCTCGCGCTCGGGCGGTCATGAATTTCCGCTCGGGCGCGGAAATTTCTGTCGAGATACTCAACCGATCATCTCCTGGTGCTCGGGCGGTAATATTCTACCGCTCGAGCGCCAAACATTCTGTCCAACTCATGGTGCATTGGCGCTCGGGCGGTTCTTTTCCACCGTTCGGGCGCGAGATGTTCGGTTCAACATCTTGGCCAACATCTTGAGATGTTCGGTTCAACATCTTGGCTTATACTGTAACGATGCCCTGCTTCTTCATTTGAGTTCCTATAACCTCACTTCTGTCAATTAATCAACGTCTGATTACAACAATTAAATCTCGGGCATTACAGATGTGAACCCACGGCTAGTTGTATCATTGAACCATTGAGGGTCACACAAGTGCTAACTTTCTAGATCTCGTTGAGAAGTAAAATAGTTCAATATGTTGAACGACTTATAAAGGAGTTTACAAGCGCAAGAAAAATTAGAAGTATGACTTCTATAAGGAGAATGTGACTTTAATTTGAGGAAGTATTCCTAAATTAAAATTTGGCCAAACAAATAATGTATTTGAAAACTGTGATTTTCATAAACATTATTATGGACTAAATTAAATTAATTCAAGTTTTGAATTAATTAAACACTAGTGGACCTAGTAGAGTCCAAATAATTAAGTTAATTCAAGTGTTAAATTAATTAAATAACATTGGGCCTTGTAGAGCCCAATTAGAAATAATTATTAAACTAGAGGGCTTGAGTAAAATCAAGTAAATGTTAAATGATCTCGAATGTGTGGCCGAAATTTCAACCTTCATTCTCCTTCAATTTTCTTTCTTCAATTGTTGGGGAAATCTTAGCCTTCTCAATGAAAAATACTCTAATTTTTCTAGTGCAAAATTAGAGTGGTTCTACTTTGTTAGTGGTGGACCTAATTGTGAAGGAAGGAGTCCATTTGAGCAAGGACTGGTGTTGGAAGCTTGTAGATTGTCTACCTTCAAGAGCCAAGTTGTTTACAACTTGGTTGGACCCAAAACATCAATCCTTGTGATTGATAGGTAATTTTTCTAAACACATTATGAATGTCATTTTGTGTTTTAATGCTATACACTATAGTTTAGGGTGCACGATTTTCTTGCTTGAAAAATAATTTTGAAACTTCCGTTGCGCAAGCAAGCACCTTAATCGACCCTTTTCACATACCAGTGGCACAAGATCAGGGCACTGCTACTCATACTCAAATGGATATAACTCCGACTTCGATGGAGATACTGTTAGCCATATTTTAGTCTTTGCACCCACCAATGTTGAAGGGTACCTAGAAGGCATTAGAGTGTGAGAGCTGGTTGGAGATTATGGATCAGTTATTTGAATCTCTTGAGTATCCAGATGATCGTAAAATCAAGTTAGTTGTTCATCGGTTATTAGATGTTGCTATGAGTTGGTGGAACATGACCAAGAAAGCTTTAGAGGGTCGAGGTACAATTGTTACCTGGGATTTATTTATATCTGAATTTTATCAGCGTTTCTTTCCTACCTCTTATAGGAAAGACAGGGGAGCTGAGTTTGCAAATTTAAAACACGTAAATCTGAATGTTGAGGAATATGTTGCTAAGTTCTCAAATTTACTGAGATTTGCACCTCAAGTGGCATCCAATGAAGAATCTAAGGCTGATCACTTCATAATTGGTCTTAACCCTGATATCTTTATTTTGGTTAATAGTGGAAGGTCTAATACTTCTGTTGAGGCTCTTGATCGAGCCAAGGGAGCTGAAACCGGTATATATACAACGACCCCAACAACCACAGTATAGACAGTAGTTCAGACAGGGTAATAGTGGCGGTAACAGTGGCAACATAAGAGAGCAGTTTAGGGCTAGAGGCAAGCAATTTAAGAGGCATGGCAGTAATTTTTCAAGTTATAGTGAATCAAGACTGAAAAGGGATCGGTTACGGTGCCCGGATGCGCAACGGAAGTTTCAAAAATCAAATTTTACAAGAAAAAATTCGAGCACCTCACTATGATGTGTAGCAAATAACATAAATACAAAATGTCGTACATAGGGTGTTTTAGAAATTTTTACCTATCAATCACAAAGGATTGATAATGGCTCCAACTAAGTTGTTAAACAACTTAGCTCTTCAATGGCTAGACAATCTACAAGTTTCCAATGAGCACTCGTTGCTCATTGGAAACTTGTCGTTGCTCAAAAATTAAGCCCACCACCAACAAGGAAGATCCCCTCTAATTTTGCACTAGAAAAATTAGAAGATTTTTCTTTGAGAAGAGTATGCAATCTTCAACAATTGAAGAAGCAAAATGAAAGAGAATAATGTATAAAAATCTTCGGCCAAGGCATTAGCAGAGAAGAAGGAGAGATTTTCTTGGCTGTGTAAAAAGTTAAAGTAAGCATGCGCATGACATGCCTTGGATATTGAAAAAGTAGCCTCCAACCCTTCATCTCTCATGCATGCAATTCTATTTGGGCTTGTAACAATTACAAAACCCATTAACTTTAATTTAAATGTCTCAAACAAATTTGACACAAATTAACCTTACTTGAAATTATTCAAGCCCACTAGTTGAATAATTATTTCTCATTGGACTCTACAAGACCCGATATGATTTAATTAATTCAACACTTGAATTTATTTAATTATTTGGGCTCTACTAGGCCCACTACTGTTTAATTAATTCAACACTTGAATTAATTTACATTAGTTCATAATAATGTTTATGAAATCACAATTTTCAAATACATTATTTATTAGGCCAACTTTTAATTTTCGAACACTTCCATAAATTAAAAGTAACATTCTCCTTATAGAAGTCATACTTCTATTTTTCTTTGTGCTTATAAACTCTTTTATAAGCCGTTCAACACATTGAACTATTTTACTTGTCAACGGGATCTGGAAAGTTAGCACTTGTAATGCCCGAGATTTTAGTTTGATACTTTTGAATTGTTATATATTATGAATAAGGCGATGGAAGAACAGACGTGGAGCAGCGACGTTGCAAATTGAGTTTGTTGACAAAGAGAGAGACCGCACCCGCGCCAAGAAGTAGACCGCACCCGCGGTGCAAGGGCAGAAAGTTGTGTTTTGAGGGAAAAAGCCACCGCACCCGCGCTATGAAATATACCGCACCGAGGTCGATGGACAGAGAGTTGGCTATTTTACAGTAGGGACACCGCAACCGCGGTGCCAGACAGAGCGCACCACGGTGCTGCTACAGTAGGGTCACCGCCCCCGCGGTCCAAGAAAGAGCGCACCCGCGGTCCGTTCCTTCTGAATTTTTTGAAGGTGATTCCAATACGTGCAGCGCACCCGCGGTCCAAAGGTGAGCGCACCCGCGGTGCGACGTGCGCGAGAAAGAAAGGGGCCACTTTCCTTACATGCAACGTATATGTGTATATATATATATATATATATATATATATATATATATAGCAAGCACGAATTGTTCCTCAGATTTCAGAGAAAGGGAGCGAAGCTTTGAGAAGAAATATCCTTACGCCTTTCTATTTCGATCCGTCCGTCAGATTTTGAATCCGACTTCAGTACTGAATTCCTATTGACGCAGGCTACAACTGGACATTGGGTATGGACAGAGTTGAGTTCGAGACTTCGTCTTCGTCAGATCGAGAAGGGAAAGGTATAAATCGATGTTAACTGGGAGATCGACTTGAGTTAGATTTAACTCGAGTTTTCCTAAACCACATACTTGTATGGTATTGTTTTTATACCTTTGTGTTTTAATGATATGTTTATTCTATTGAATTAGAAAGTAGAAAGCAGAGAGCTATTGAGTGAGAGTCCTGACAGAGGGGCTAGACTATGACAGAGGAGTCACTGGCCCATTGCACATTGTCAGAATAGGGTTAGTCTTGGACAGACATGCCAAGACACTGGACGTTTGGTATATCGAGATGCTTCAGATATAGATAGCATCTTTATTACAGATTATTCGATATAGACTAGACCAAAGTCCAGAAATAAGATCGTACCGCCACCGCGACCGGTAGTAGTAGGTGGGAGACTTGTTACGTTCTTATTCACCGGGATCCCTAGATTAGATGAGAGATGAGTCGAGTCTGAGATGCCGAGTCATGAGTTGAATTACAGATTGTATAAATTATGTTTCGTAGATATAATTCATGTTTTATTTACAATTTGATTTCGATTTGCAATGTTAGATTATGATACGGTGTTTTGGTTTTAAACAGTTGCTAATTTAAAAATAGTGACGGTTTTGGTTTAAACCGTCGCTACATTTAGCGACGGTACATAATCCATCGCTATATATAGCGACCAGTTTTAAGTAAAACGGTCGCATGTTTTATGGGAAACCGTCGCTAATTTTAGCGACAGAATTAACAAAACCGTCACTAATATGATTACAAGCAAAACCGTTGGAAATTTTAAAAATGCGACGGTTTTTGGTTAGCGATGGTTCAACCAAAAGCTAACCAAAACCGTCGCAAATTGACTATAATACCCGCACATCCAGTCCATTTTAACATACACCACTTCGCAACATTTAAAATTTTTCTCTCTTACATGATTTTACCACTTCACAACACTTAAAATTTTTCTTCTTGCACGATTTTAGTCTCGATTTAGGATAAATTTTTCGCTTTAATTTCTGATAAATTTTTAAGTGTTAGTTAAGATCATGAATATTGTTAGTCTATTCCAATTGTAAGTTTTTTAAACTTATTAAATTATTAAAATTAAATTTTTTATTTTACTGAAATATTAGCGACGGAAATAATGAATTGACCATCGCTACAATTAGCGACGAAAATCATGAACCAACCGTTGCTAATTTTAGCGACGGTTTAATGATGATTTTGCATAATTCGTCGCTAATTAGCGATGATTTTACATAAATCCGTCGCTAATATTATTTGCGACGTTTTTTCAAAAACCATCGCAAATTGTAGCTACAACAACGGATAAAATCGTTATCTTTGAGCGCACCCTTTAACCACATGAGCTTTAACAACAGTTTAAATACCTACGACAACGGTTTTTGTAGGCCTTTTTTTTTTGTAGTGCTTGGTTCTATCATCAACAAAAGGAGAAATTTTTTTAGAATATTTCTATTACCCTAAGTTTTGGCGATTGACAAATAACAATATCGATTTGTTACAAGATCGAGCCGCTCTTTCAATTCAAGCCGTTCAGACAGAACACCAAGAGTTCAAGCCATTCACGCAAGGAAGTCAAGTTGTAGTATTTCTGAACTATAGCTACAAGAGCTCATTTGTCAATTTGGCAGGATCAAAGTCCTATATGCAGCACACGTGTTCAAAACTTATAACTCCAATCACACTGTAATTGGTCATACTTGAAAAAATCCAAAAGGATATTACAAGTAAAGTCGTTCAACAACACCTACAATAGAATCATTACATAATATTCTACCAACTCCCGAACAATAGAAAGATGTCTATTTTGTTCATAGTCTGTTAGTTTTTTTGAAAAGCAAGGAAGAAGCTTAAGTCGCCAAAGCAAAAGAAACATTACATAAAAATTTAATGATAGGTACGACGAATGAAAATGACATGTCGATTCTGTCAGGTAACAGTACATATGATTATTGATAATCAAATCCGATTATTCGATCTTTCAACTATAAATAGGAGACTCGGTATCAAATGAAACAATCAGTACTCTCGTGCATCTTTCAATTTGAATTCATTCAATATTTCCGTGCACACTTAAAGTTTTCATATTTGAAGTTGCTTTCATAGCACACACCTAAAGAATGTACGAGAACTTCAAGGATCAATCTTAACTACATTACCAACTCAGACGTCAAGCTGACCGTTGTGTTATTTTGTATTTTTTTCTAGTGAATAGAAGGTTTTGAAAACTTTGAGAGTTTAGTAACATTGTGAGAATATGGTGAAATGATTAGTCTAGAAATTAATGCTTAATACTATAATATAACTTAGAAAATCTTATTTAAATCTATAAATTTTAATATAATCTCAATAATTTTTCCATAAAAAAACAAACACCAAAAATATTAAAACTTCACACATGGTTACTAATTATATTATTATTCAAGAGTTCCATAGAAATATGGATGATAAGCCAATGAATTAGAAAGTCGTAAAATTTGGAAACTCGGAACGATTGTATTATAAAATTCCACTGTCAAGCCATATCTCATGTAATTAACAACGTGTGTTTATATCATGAAATAATTATCTAAATATGATAAACTTTTGTTATTGCAAATTTACGTTTCCCTCATCTAAAAATTTAAAATATAAGTAAAGATAAGATTTAATTTAAAAATAAAGATAAATATATGATTAATATTTAAAAAAGAGAGGCTATTTTAGGAAAGAAAAATTCTTCAAGACAGTTATATAATAAATATATATTATAATTTAAATAAAGTTTCACCAAATCAATTAGAAATAGTTAGTACAGGAATCCCGAATTTAATTATAAAGTATAGATAGGATTAAGCAGCAAAACACATTTTAATAACATTCTTTACGCTATAGAAGCTATATTTAAAATTTCTAAGGAATGATTCATTACATATATAAATATATACTATTAGTACTTAAATTGATACTCTAGAACATGACCAAGGATGACAATGGTGTATGGGTGGCGTAGCACATGTATTTAAACCAACTCAAACTTATTTGCGTTGGGTATAGAATCTTATTCGACATGATCCATTGTCATCTTGACATAACGACCGCGATACATACATACATAATTAAATTAATGATGATATTTAATTTCGACAAATACATTAATTAGAAAAATTTTATCTCATTGTATTTTGTATTTTATTTTGTTTATCTGTTTAGGCATAGTAGGGTACACATGATAGGATAAATATGTGATATATAATAAAGGATAAGTATATGATAAATAAGATGTATGATTTATATTTAATTGTTTTGGTATGATTTTAATAAAAGTGATTAATTTATATATTAATTGTAATGACAAAATTAACCTTATCATAATAAATTTTATAATTTCAACGTTGTTGCTTGAGTTTCATAGTTTTGATCTGTTCTTGCGCTGCAGTAGTGCTTGCATGATTTCTTATTTTTACCTAATTTTTTATATTATATAATATGATAATTGAGCCCTTGATTTTGTGAGTCAAGTCAAATATCATTTTAAGGTTAATCGAGTGTACTAATAATTTTATTGATAATTATAAAAATTATTTATATAATTATCTCGAATTCATTTATATAATTATCATATTATATAATATATAAAATAAATAAAAATATTTATTTGATTTTAATTCTATCTACTAGCATATCGAATTTAAAAACTCATTTATAAATTGAGGGCAAATTAAGTCATTTGTAGTGTATTTCATCATTAAATTAAATTATCACACCTAATAGAAGAAGCATTTTATCCTTCTAAAAAATATTTATCAAGAGCACATGATATTATCATAGGCTTTTAAAAAGGTACCAAACATGGGATAAGGATGATATTTATCAATCCCTCCCTATCCCATGTACCAAACTATGCCTTATAGTATGCCCTATTAATTTATTACATATCATTTAAAAATTTATGTACCTAATTAATGCAAAATAAGTGATATTAGAAGTAAAAAAGGAGAGAATACTTCTGCTAAGGAGCAATTCGAACACAAAAAAAAAAAAACTTATGATTTTTATTACCAATATCTTTCGGCTACGCAAAAATATTAAGGCTAAGTAATAATTAAAAAATTGTAAAATTAGTAATTAGTTTTAGGAAATAAAACATTAGCTTTGAACATCCATGATAGAGTAAAAATTGTCTACCATGGACAACTTAATTATCAGATTTCAACGACACCCATGTCTAAAAATCCTAAAAATTGGGAACCGAGACCTATGATTAAAAAGTTTATAAAAAATATATAGACCGTCTCTATTTTATAAGATATATATCTTAATCAATCTGATCCTAGCAATAAAAATATAGTTTTTATCTCAAAATATTTTTTTTATTTCAAATATGGATCAAGTCAAATTTATCGCGGATTAAAAATTTATCTCGCTCTGCCAATAAAAAACGAGACTTGTTGATCTAAATACTTCTGTAATTAGAACTTTAAAGATTTTACCAACTCTAAAACCACCAATAATAATAAAAAAAAAAAAGCACTATAAGTACGTCTCCTGTTCAAAGAGTCCTACATGCATCCTTTTATTTCCTCGTGTTTATCCTTGTTATATAGAAGAAGCAGGCCCACAGAGTACATAGAGCCGCCGTTTTGGGATTATGATAGGGAATTTTTGTGCGATTTTGAAGAGTAAAAACAATTCAATGGCTTCTGAGAAGATGGATTCCGCAGAGAAAATTACCGAGGGGCAAAGTAGGCAGCGGCAGTCAAAAGTGCGTTCATCAAGAGGCGTGATTGTTTGATTAAGAAGGCGAGTGAATTAGCTATTCTCTGCGGTTCCGAAGTTGCCATTATTGGATACTCCAACGACGGGAAGTTGTTCGAATATGCTAGTTCCGAGTACGCCCTCTATGCTGCTATCTTCGTTTCTGAGAATTCCTTTTCTGTTGTTTCTTTGGGATTTATTCATGTGTTTGTTCGTTCATGAGAATTTTTTGGTGATTTAATATGAGAAAAAAAGAGTATGGATTCATGTGGTAACAAAACTAATTAAAGTTAATTATTTAACAATTACTATAATAATGTTGATTTGATTTTTATAAACTAAATTATCTACGATATTATAGGTACTATAGAATTTAAATCAAATTTACAGTTTCAGATTATATAGTATGATTTCGGTAATGGCCTCTAACTTTTAGGAACCTGTACCAAACGGTTTGTAAAGGGTTTTTGTTTTAGTTTTGGTTTTGGTTTTTGAGAGAACGGTTTAGGTTGCGGTTCACGGTTCTTTAGGAACTCTGGTTGAGTCTAGCTAGGGGTGGGGTAGGCGTTAAAGATATCAAAGCTTGTTATTTATAGTAAATTGTCTTTGAATACACATGGCTGTTGTTTTGTTTTGTTTTTCGGGTAAGTTGTATGGAGATCTGAGAAACCGAAAAATTACGCTGATGTTCGAAAGATAGGTTGTATAAGAATTCGAAAACTGGTTGAACTAAGATATGCAATAAGTAGTATCATGCAACACGATAAGCTGATCAGTGAACGATGATTCCCTTGATCACTGCAGCATGGCGAAAATAATGAAGAGATTTGAAGAGTGCCAGCGAATTAAAAAAGGTGTTCCGGTGAACCACGATCCAGAGGTACGTGTGATGCTTAAAATTGACATATCTATGGACTTTTAATCCTTCCACATATTCATTATATGTATCGGATTTAGTATGGTTGTTCTCTTAACAGAGGCAAGAGGATGTTCTGAGAGAAGAGATGGAAAAGCTCAAACAAAAGGAGGACCAGTATGTTTTCTCACAAAAATGAGATTCTTGTATTTTTCGAAAATCCGTGTTGTGTTGTGTTGTGTCTTTTCTGTTAATTTGCAGGCATGTGTTGGGGAGGAATCTCGATAGCATGAGTCGCGAAGATTTGCAAGAACTCGAACAACAACTAAACGAAGGTTATTGTGCATTAAGGATAGGAAGGTTTGTCCTTTAAATTAAACTGTGGACTTAAAACAAAACGTATTACTCTTTGATTGCTAACAATAAAAGACAATGCTACGGTTTCAGGAGGCAAATTGGTCCAGAAACTTCAAAATCAAGGGATAATGTATGCAGATTAATCTCTTATTTTGTGCATCAGCTGATTCTCGTACGGGTCCTGGAGGAAAATTGAAAAACATTTGTCCCTTATTTTAATTTTATTTCAGGAGCTACAATCCATGCAGGAGATGTGACTTTACGCCAAAAGGCATGTGTAGCTCTCTCATTTTGCGTTGCGAAATTCGGCTATTGATGTGAATATATCTAAGTAATCTGCACTGGCTTAATATGATTCAATAGGTTGAAAACCTGAAAGGCTTTGTGCCCGATCAGCTATCAACAACCAATTCTTCTCGAGTACCAGTTGAAGGGGCAGAGCAACTTCGAGCTCGGACAAGGCGTTGCCAGTCCCCAACTAGCTTGCGATACTAGCACTGGAGATGCAGACTTAGTGGACACCACCTGCAATTGGGGTAAGACATTTTCTCCGATTTTCGGCCTTTTATGTTAGTTTTCCTACTAGGAGTATGTGTGTCTGCTTTTCGTGTAGGCCTTCAACTTCCAAGGTTTGTGGAAAAAGGAAAACTCCATGCGAGGAAAAGAGAAGCAATGCCGATTTTCTTTCGAATAGGACCAGCCGGCGGTTATGGAATGTTGCAAATGTTTAAAAAAATTATTATGAACTTTTTTTTTACAAAGTTGTACAACTTATATAAAAAATTATTATAATCATTTTCGAATATTTACAAACACTACCTTACTTTTGTGGTTTATATATATTTTTGCTTTGATGATTTTATGATCTATCTATGTCTTGATTTAGTTATTCTATATTTTCATCGCACATATGGTTTTTGG
>NC_134564.1:5408555-5458017 GCF_025594145.1 Primulina tabacum
GCCGCTAGAGTTCGAGACTAGTATCTGCGATGTGAGTACCATGTTTCATTGGTAGGGGACATTGTGATGTCCGAGTATGCAGGTAGGTGCTCCTGGTAGAGTGCACTGAACAACCCTCCAAAAAGGACTTCCAAGTGGTTTCACTTATCGAGTGGAAACGTCCTGGTTTATGGTTGTACAATTAGTCTTTATGACCCGGGACAATATGAGACTCTATGTGCTAGAATTACATTTTGATTGTTTACTGACTCATCGGGGTCTCAGGTGGCAAGGTTGGGTGTTCTGTCGAACACATAGGAGTCGATGCATTGTAGTCGGGGATTCACCGCTTACCTTCGGATATGATATCCTATGTGTTCTCATGTATGTGTAGGTTGAAATATCTGATCAGAGTATGGTGGTAATTATGAAAGGGGTTTCATAGATTACACCATCGATGCAACTACGACATGACACATAGATCGATTCATGACAACTCTCGAAAACCAATGGTTGTCGAATCGATCGGGATATATGAGTTGAAGGGACCGTACTGTACGCTAACCATAATCGAATGGTTCTCGCAGGCACTATCATTTGATACCTAGGGGATCATGTAAGCGATGCTGCTAGGCGTTTAACATGATTGTTGGGTACTATCAGACTTGAGTTCTGAGTTCTTATATCAAGGAGTTGATAAATAAGAATGGAGCAATTGGGATATGTCATATAAGGACATGTTTAGTCCGAATCACATGGAGAGTGAACCCACGGCTAGTTGTATCAATGAACCATGAGGGCCACACAAGTACTAGCTTTCTAGATCCCGTTGAGAAGAGAAATAGTTCAATGTGTTGAACGGCTTATAAAGGAGTTATAAGCGTAAGGAAAATTAGAAGTATGACTATAAGGAGAAATTAGTTCAATGTGTTAAACGGCTTATAAAGGTTTATAAAAGTAAAGAAAAATAGAAGTATGACTTCTATGAGAGAAATGTGAATTTTAATTTATGGATGTGTTCCTAAATTAAAAGTTGGCCAAGTGAATAATGTATTTGAAAATTGTGATTGATTTTCATAAACATTATTTGGACTAAATTAAATTAATTAAGTGTTGAATTAATTAAAATAGTGGACCAAGTAGAGTCCAAATAATTAAATTAATTCAAGTGTTGAATTAATTAAATCATATTGAGTCTTGTAGAGCTCAATTAAATTAATTATTTAACTAGTGGGACTTGGGTAATTCAAGTAATGTTTAATTAGTCTCAAATATGTTTGAGATAATCAAATTTAGTCCAGTTTTTTAATTGTTAAAAACACCATATAATATTGCATGCATGGGAGGTGAAGAGTTGAGAGAACTTTTTCAAATATCAAGGCTTGGCATCTCCTTTTGCCTTTTGCTTTTTGCAAGACCAAGACAAGTCTTCCTCTCCCAATTTTTGAGATGCAAGGGCCGAAACTTACACACAAAAAAATTCTCTCCATTTTCTTCAATTTTTGGTTGAGGAAATCTTGCATTTATTGAAAAATCTCTTAGTTTTCTAGTGCAAATTAAGAGGGGATCTACCTAGTTGGTGGTGGGCTTAATAGTTGAGCAAGGAGTGCTCAAAGGAAGCTTGAAGATAGTTTCTACCATTGAAGAGCTAAGTGTTTACACCTTAGTTGGTGCCATCAAACCTCAAGAGGTTGATAGGTAACGATTTTCTCAAACCCTATGTATGATATTTGGTGTTTTTGTATTTGCTACACAAACAAAGAGGTGGCCGAAATTTCTTGTAAAAATTCGATTTTTAAACTTCCGTTGCGCTTCGGTCACCGTAACCGATCCCCTTTCAAGTGGTATCGAGCTATGGTTACGATTTTGTGTAGCATTACAAGATATTATGTTGAGATCGATTTCTAACCGCATGAGTGTATTTTTGCAACCAAAAACCGAGGCTTATTGTGGGGAACTTCGGGCAGCTCGGGCTGCCCGAACAGCCCCATTAAAAATTAAAAAAAAAAAAAAAATTTTGTTGCCGGAATCCGGCGACGGCGATGACGACTAGGGTTTCCAAAAGTGTTTTGGATATCAAAGTGTCATGGGCCTTGAGTTGTTGGGCCATTGGATGGCTAACATATTTGTGAATTTTAAATGGGCCAAAATGTTTTTGGTGAAAAATAAGTTTTTGGGCCCTTAAGTTTAAAATTACAAAAGTTGCAAATATTTTCTCATGAAATAAAATTTAAGTTGGACTTTAATATTTATAGTAAATGGTGATTTAAGAAATTCGGTTATAAATAAATTAATTGAAAGTAGACAAAGGTGTTTGTATACTTTGTTAATTTAGTTTATAATCGTGGCGGTTAGTGATTGGATCAAGATATATAATATTGGATCAATTAATTATTGTGATAATTAATTGATGGTGTATGATATGTGATATTATGCATGAAGGATGATCAAAAGCCCAAGCCCAATTTGCTAGGTGTATGCTAGGATATTTTGTGTTGAATGATTGTAATAATTATCAATTATAAAGTGGGCTTGGTTTATGGCCCGTTCCCACCCCATGAGATGTATCCCTATTTGCCATGGATATTTATTTGTAAATATTAGTATAGTGGATGAAGATTGGAAGATGGTGGCCATGATGATTATGAAGATCGAAGACATGTAAATATTGGAAGCTATGTAATAGTTGCATTTGCATTGCATTTCCCTAGGATTGGACCTAGGCCCGTGTTTAGCTCACACGGCCATTAGTATTGGGGCGATTGATCATCCTTTTTGTTTACTGTTTATAATATATGCATGATATGTTATAAATAATGAGTATGTGCGTTATTATTATGATAATAACAAAGTTGCATGAATCCGGCAAACATACGATCAAACATGGCGAGCTTTTAAATAAAATTAATGATGAGACCTTTCAAAATTAAAAACCCTCATTTTGAATAAGATTCAAAATTAATATCAAGCCCGAAAAGGGGAATTATAAATTTGTTTATAATTTCCTTGTCTTCCATCGACAATGGGTGCATGATGAACGCTACCCGTACTCGGGGCTCGGCTCATATTATTGGGGGAGCCTGGGTGCCGGAAAGCTGTGACATCCATTGACATGGTGATGTGAACTACGTGGAACTCCCATGATTTCGGCTCATATTATTGGGGAACTCATGGCGACCGTCCATTAAGGTTCAACATCGATGGGTAAGGCTTGACACGTGAAGATGAACGACGTCATATTATTGGGTCCTAATCAAACGTGAGACAAAAGTTTACGTAGAGGGTTGCATTGTGATGCAATTGGAAACTACCTTTTAGGAATTGTGATTGGCTGATATTATTCGGGATCATAATTCGCTAATTGGACCTTACGTACCTACTGAGGAAAGGAGTTTCCCGTTTTCACTAGGGTAGTGAAAGATGTCAAAACAGTGGGAGCAAATATTTATGAAGTAAAAGTCCAAACTTCATATCTTACTAAATATTTTAAAATAGTCATCAACATTTATCTGTTTTTACTTTTCAGTACAAATTGACAATGTCTTCGATTCGCAATCCGATATCCGTAATACTCGACAAACACATATTAACTGGACCTAATTACCTCACTTGGCTAAGAAACCTAAAAATCGTCTTGAATTCGGAAAGGGTAGCATATACACTGACTGAGTCGCCCCCTGTTGAGGCTCCGACTGACTGCACTCCTGAGGAATTGCAGGCTTACAAGGAATGGTGTGACCATGACTTGATAGCCAGGTGTTATATGCTGACTTCTATGAATGATGAGCTGCAGAGGCGTTTTGAGGATGCAAAGAGTGCTGCTGACATTCATTTGCATCTCAAGGAGCTCTTTGGTGAGCAAACACGGCCTCTTAGGCATGCTACCGTCAAGGAGCTGATCACTTTGCGCATGCGAGATGGGGCCTCGGTCCATGAGCATGGCCTGAAGTTGATTGGGCTCGTGGACAAGCTCGTTGGCATGGATCTGATCTTGCCTTCGGAGTTGACCACCGACGTGTTGCTGTTATCATTGCCTAGCTCATTTGATCCTTTTGTGGTGAACTTCAACATGAACAAGATGGAGCCGACCCTTGAGGAGTTGGTGAATATGCTTGTTACGTTTGAATCAACCATCAAGAAAGAGAAGTTGGTTCTTTATGTGGGTTCTTCATCTGGTACGAAGATTGATCCACATGGGAAGGGAAAGAAGCGTTCTTTCCAACGTCCCAAGAAGAACGTGCCCTTGTTGAGGCAATCTCCGAATCCCGTTGTGGCAGCCACACCAGTTAAGGCTGACAAGACTAGTGATGTTTGTCATCACTGCAAGAAGCCTGGACATTGGAGGCGAAATTGCAAGGAATATCTTGCCCAGAAGAGTTCTGGAAACGGTATGTTCTATCGAAGTAAACATTTCAATTAACTCTACTTCTTGGGTATTGGATACCGGATGTGGTTCACATCTCTGTAATGATTTGCAGGTGATGGGAAGAAGTAGAAAGCTTAGGAAGGTGTGACCTTCTTAAGGATGGGCAATGGAGCAAGAGTTGCTGCCAAGGCTGTTGAAGATGTTTACTTATTGTTGAACAATAGTTTTAAGTTAATTTTATGAGATGTTTTGTTTGTACCTAATTTTGTGAAAAACATTGTTTCCATTTCTATGCTGATAAAATGGATATTCTTGTTTATTTGCAAAGGTGTTTGCAACATTTACAGAATGAATGTTTGATTGGTACTGGTGAACTTGAAAACGATCTCTATAACTTAAAATTGAAAGATATTCCATTAAATGTCCATTCAAAGGCAGACACCATATGAGATATGGATGGGTAAGCCTCCCAAATATTCTTGTCTTAGAATATGGGGGTGCCCTGCTTATGTAAGCAGGTAGTGGGAGATAAATTGGATGTCGATCCATTTTATGTTACTTTGTGGGATATCCAAGGAATTCGGTTGGATACTTCTATCATCCCCAAGAAACAAAGGTGTTTGTTTCTAGGAATGCAACCTTTTTGGAAAAGGAATTTCTATTAGATAGAAAAGGCGAGATGATAGAACTCGAAGAGGTTCGAGAGACACCCACTGTAGAACCCACACCCGAAGAGCCAAGAGAGGAGATACAAGCTCCTAGAAGATCCGAGAGAGTCTCGAGACCACCTATGAGGTATGGTCTGCTTCTTGAAGAGGGCCATGATGAGCCTAACCATGGATGTGATCCAAGGACCTTCAAGGAAGCATTATCTGATGCCGATTCATCCAAGTGGCTTGAAGCGATGGAATCTGAGATGAATTCCATGCATTCGAACCAAGTGTGGAATCTCGTGGATCCACCTGAGGGAATTGTTCCCATAGGGTGTAAATGGATTTACAAGAGGAAACTTGGGGCGGATGGGAAGGTATTGACCTTCAAGGCGCGATTGGTGGCAAAAGGATATACTCAAAGACAAGGAGTTGACTTTGAGGAAACCTTTTCTCCAGTTGCAATGTTCAAGTCCATAAGGATTTTGCTAGCCATAGCTGCATGGTATGACTATGAGATATGGCAGATGGATGTTAAGACAGCCTTTCTTAATGGGGATATTAAGGAAGAGATTTACATGTCTCAACCCGAAGGGTTTACATCTATCGGAAGTGAGCATATGGTATGCAAACTTCAAAGATCTATTTATGGTCTAAAGCAGGCATCTAGGAGTTGGAACCTCAGATTCGATACAATCAAAGAGTTTGGTTTTGCTAAGAATCCTGAGGAACCCTGTGTGTATAAGAAGGTCAGTGGGAGTGTTGTGACATTCCTGGTGTTTATGTTGATGACATTCTATCATTGGGAATGATGTAGGAATGTTGCAATCAACTAAGATATGGTTAGCAAGTAAGTTCTCGATGCAGGACTTGGGTGAAGCATTTTGTATTGGAATACAGATCTATAGAGATAGATCAAAAGATTGCTTGGTCTCACCCATCCACATACATTGATACCATCGTGAAGCGGTTCTCGATGGATGAGTCCAAGAGAGGACATCTACCAATGTGTCATGGCGTGTCCCTATCCAAGTCTATGTCTCCCAAGACTGATGCAGAGATAGCGGCGATGACAAGCATTCCTTATGCATCTGCGATTGGTAGCATCATGTATGGGATGATATCTACACGTCCTGACGTGGCTTTGCACTAAGTGTAGTGAGTAGATATCAATCGAACCCTGGTCTTCCACACTGGAAAGCTGTGAAAGACATCCTCAAGTAGTTGAGAAGGACCAATAAATTTTCTTGGTCTATGGGGTGGAGAACTGAAATTGGAAGGCTATACCGACTCTAGCTTCCAAAGCGATATCGATGACTCGAAGTCAACCTCTGGGTTTGTATTCATGCTCAATGGTGCTGTCTCTTGGAAGAGTTCCAAGCAAGACAATACTGCGGATTCCACCAGAGGCCGAATACATTGCTGCATCAGATGCAGCAAGGAGGCTGTTTGGATAAGGAATTTCGTCAAGAGTTGGACGTCATTCCTAATGGAGTTGCTCCTGTCCCGGTGTTTGTGACAACACGGGAGCTTTAGCTCAAGCAAAGGAGCCAAGGTCTCATCAGAAGTCCAAACATGTATTGAGAAAGTACCACATCCTCGAGAGATGTGGAGAGAGAGAGAAGTGTCGATTGACAAGTCGGCTCCGCAGATAATGTTGCTGATCCACTACTAAGCCTTTACCTGGACCATTATTCGAGATGCATCGCGAATCAATGGGTTTGAAGCATATGGGTAGTTGGCTCTAGTGCAAGTGGGAGATTGTTAGAGTAGGTGCCCGTCGAGCCAAGTGTTGGCCGAGTGTTCACAATGAAACTCTATGTATAACATCTTTATTTTAATAATATTTGAAATTATTTTTGGCATCTTTATCTGTATACCCATGCTAGTTGCATAGATAAAGCCCTTGAATATACAAATAGTAGAAAGAATATGAGATGCTCATATGATGAGTATCATGAAACTCATATTTGGAATACTGTATATTCTAAACAGTTCCTAGTCGATTCAGCCGCACTAAGAAGGATATAGGCCGCTAGAGTTCGAGACTAGTATCTGCGATGTGAGTACCATGTTTCATTGGTAGGGGACATTGTGATGTCCGAGCATGCAGATAGGTGCTCTGGTAGAGTGCACTGAACAACCCTCCATAAAGGACTTTCCAAGTGGTTCTCACTTATCGAGTGGAAAAGTCCTGGTTTATGTTGTACACCATTAGTCCTTATGACCGGGACAACATTGAGACTCTATGTGCTAGAATTACATTTGACTTGTTTACCGACTCTCATGGGGTCATCAGGTGGCAAGGTTGGGTGTTCTGTCGAAACATATAGGAGTCGATGCATTGTAGTCGGGGATTCACCGCTTACCTTCGGGTATGGATATCCTATGTGTTCTCATGTATGTAGGTTGAAATCTCTGATCAGAGTATGGTGGTAATTATGAAAGGGGTTTCATAGATTACACCATCGATGCAACTACGACATGACACATAGTATCGATTCATTGACAACTCTCGATAAACCAATGGTTGTCGAATCGGTCGGGATATATGAGTTGAAGGGACCGTACTGTACGCTAACCATAATTGAATGGTTCTTGCAGGCACTATCATTTGATACTAGGGATCATGTAAGCGATGCTGCTAGGCGTTTAACATGATTGGTTGGGTACTATCAGACTTGAGTTCTGACGTTCTTGTTATCAAGGAGTTGATAATAAGAATGGAGCAATTGGGGTATGCTCATATAAGGACATGTTTAGTCCGAATCACATGGAGATGTGAACCCACGGCTAGTTGTATCAATGAACCATTGAGGGCCACACAAGTACTAGCTTTCTAGATCCCGTTGAGAAGAGAAATAGTTCAATGTGTTGAACGGCTTATAAAGGAGTTTATAAGCGTAAGGAAAATTAGAAGTATGACTTCTATAAAGGAGAAATTAGTTCAATGTGTTTGACCGGCTTATAAAGGAGTTTATAAGCGTAAAGAAAAATATAAGTATGACTTCTATGAAGAAATGTGAATTTAATTTATGGAAGTTATTCCTAAATTAAAAGTTGGCCAAGTGAATAATGTATTTGAAAATTGTGATTTTCATAAACATTATTATGGATTAAATTAAATTAATTCAGATGTTGAATTAATTAAACACTCGTGGACCTAGTAGAGTCCAAATAATTAAATTAATTCAAGTGTTGAATTAATTAAATCATATTGAGTCTTGTAGAGCTCAATTTAAGTTAATTATTAAACTAGTGTGACTTGATTAAATTCAATTAATGTTTAAATAGTCTCAAATATGTTTGAGATAATCAAATTTAGTCATAGTTTTTTAATTGTTAAAAACACGATATAATATCGCATGTATAGGAGGTGAAGAGTTGGAGACAACTTTTTCAAATATCAAGGCTTAGCATGCTCCTTCTGCCTTTTGCTTTTTGCAAGACCAAGACAAGTCTTCCTCTCCCAATTTTTGAGATGCAAGGGCCGAAACTTACACACAAAAAATTCTCTTCCATTTTCTTCAATTTTGGTTGAGGAAATCTTGCCTTCTCATTGAAAAATCCTCTTAGTTTTCTAGTGCAAATTAACGAGGGATCTACCTAGTTGGTGGTGGGCTTAATGTTGAGCAAGGAGTGCTCAAAGGAAGCTTGAAGATAGTTTCTACCATTGAAGAGCTAAGGTCTTTACACCTTAGTTTGTGCCATCATCAACCTCAAGAGGTTGATAGGTAACGATTTTCTCAACACCCTATGTATGATATTTGGTGTTTTGTTGTATTTGCTACACAATATCATGGTGACCGAAAATTTTCTTGAAAAAATTCGATTTTTAAACTTCCGTTACGCTTCTGATCACTGTAACCGATCCCCTTTCACCTATGTCGCTCCGACTCCTAGACCGCCACAATCCTCAATTCAACCCCCTCCCAGATTTGAGAGCGGTGGTAGTATCAGCGGAAGAAAGACCAATTGAAAGTGAAAGGCAAACAGTTCAAGAGATCAGGGAGCAGTTCGTCAAGCTCCAGTGGATCCAGACAGAGAGGTCCTAGCCAGAGTACAGAATATACAGGTGTGTATTGCAGTTCTTGTGGAGGCAGACATGCCACAGAGCAGTGTAAGGGTGTGATGGGTCGCTGCAATATCTGTAGACAACAGGGACACTTCGCCAGAGTCTGTCCACAGAAAGGGGTACAGCAAGCTCAGAGTGTAGGAGCATCTGGTTCAGCATCTCAGCCTGAGAGGCAAGCATCATCTGTTCATTCCTTTCAGCCGACATCTACACAGACCCAGCCCAAAGCCAGAGGTAGCCAGACAGTGAGCCAACCTCCCAGACAGCAGGCTCGATTCTTTGCACTGACAGAAGAGCAAGCCCAAGATGCACCAGACGATGTGATCACAGGTAATTGTTTGCTTTGCGGCTATCCTACTTATGTATTGATAGATACAGGTGCATCTCATACATTCATTTCCGAGCGCTTTGCATTGATGCATGCTTTACCTATCGAGTCATTATCTGCTGTAGTATCGATTTCTTCCTTTGGGGAGTGGTTTGATATCAGTGACATCGGTTAGACAATGCATGCTACAGTTCGAGAGTCATGATATTGATCTAGATTGCATTGCGCTTGGGTTATCTGATTTTGATTGTGTTGTTGGCATCGATATGTTAACTGTGGGGACCTGAGCTCTAACTCAATTCTCTATGGATTAATTGGATCTTTGTTCGAAAATATGGGTCATAAAAAAATTCTTTTAACAATATCATAAACAAATGCATATAAACATGCACAAGGTCTTTATCTATTTTATTTCAACAACATAAATCCATGTCTTGTTTCATTTCATATATACAAACTATGTTAAATACAAACTACAAACCAAATGTAGTACATGTCTAGTAAGAAACCACTAGTAATCTTCTTCTACGCTCGTAATCTCCACGCTATCTCGATCTCTCATCTCTGTCACGACCCAGATCATGTCCTACCTGTCGTTATGCACACATACAGGCACAACAACAGCCGGAATCTCCGGTGAGAATAAATCCCAATATAAGACATGTATACATGCATATACACAACATAATCATGAAGCATACTATCATGAATAAAAGCAATAACCATATGTTCCACAATCTATGAAACAAAATTAATATAAGCATTCAACTGAAATCAACTCATATCTTGACTCGACTCGACTCTAACTCTAGGGATCCCGGTGTGAATAAGATGTCACAGTCTGCCACCTACCCTCCCAATCGAGGTGATGGTACGTCTTATTCCTAGACTTCGTTCCTGTCTGTATCGAATGTCTACAATCGGAGTAAATCTGCTCCTATGCGTCGATACCACGGAACATCTAGAAATTTGGCAAATCTGCCAATGACTCTCCTATCTTAAATACTTGAATATAAATCTATAAATAAGGCATAAACATAACAAGATATAAACAACAATCTAGTATGTGATTTTGGGAAACTCAAATCAAATCTAATTCGAGTTGTATCTTCCCGAATTCACATGAATTATACCTTCTTGTCGTACAGTCCTTATTGAGATCGAAGTCTTGAAGTCGATTCTTGTCACTAGAAATCTCGAATGGCAACGTCACATATCACAATATCAATCCACAACTCAAACTTATACTAGTACGGATCAATATTTAGTCTTGGTACATTTTGACAGCATTACGACATAATTTCTCGATACCAATCAACTCAAATATCAATACTCAATAGCAATACTCATAATTCTTATCAACATCAATCCACAAGACTGAATTCTACACCATCTCGATTCAGTATATGCTGGAAAATCATAACGATCACATATGGTATCATTTCTTCGATCCGGTTTCTTATGTACATTCACAATAATCATAAGAACACATAATAACCATCAAAATCTGATTTTCCCCAATCTCTTACTTTCAAAATATGCTGAAACTTAAATATACTTACATCCTTAGATAGCCCTTGATGAGAGGAGCAAGAATCTATGCTTGGATTGAAGTTTGAATGGTTAGATGTTGCACAATTTATTTTCTAAGCTTGAAGCAAACTTGAAGATTCTGAAGCTTTTCCTCTCCTTTCTCTCGGTGATGACCAACTGAAATGAAGACAACACATTAAATTGCATGGCAAGGGACACATGGCATATTCTTTGTTCTGCACGCAAGACCGCGGGTGCACTCCCTCTGGACCGCGGGTGCGGTCAGCTCACGGCACCGCATTCAGAAATTCAAAAACAGCGACCGCGGGTGCGCTCTTGTTTACACCGCGGATGCGGTGTCTCTTCGGCAACACATTCCAAAATTCAGGGTAAATGATCGCGGGTGCGATAGGTGTTGCTGTGCGGGTGCGGTCCTCTGTCCATGCAACATTTCATAATTTCGTTTTATCAACCTACAATTCTCGGGCATTACATTTCTCCCCCTCTTAGATAAGAGTTCGTCCTCGAACTCGCAACAATCAATCTAAGTATGTACAAGAAGCAATATGATCAAAACTGAATAAATACTCACATCATGAAATTAGCTCGGGATATCTCTGTCTCATCTCTAATTCTGTTTCCCAAGTCGCTTCTTCAGTACCATGACGACTCCACTGGACTTTCACTAGCGGAATAGTCTTCGTTCTGAGCTGTTTTTCTTTTTGATCCAGAATCTGTAATGGTTGCTCAAAATAACTGAGTGTATCGTCAAGCTCGGCCTCATCAGACTGAATGACATGAGAAGCATTAGGCATGTATCTACGCAGCATCGATACATGAAAGACATCATGTATCCCATATAAAGAAGGAGGAAGAGCAAGTCGATATGCCCGATCGCCAATCTTCTCAAGAATTTCGTGCGGACCGATGTATCTAGGAAATAATTTCCCGCGTTTGCCAAATCTGACAACGCCTCTGAAAGGAGAAATTTTCAAAAATACTCTGTCTCCCTGTTCAAATACTAACGGTCTACGTCTGATGTTCGCATACTTAGCTTGTCTATCCTGTGCCGTCTTCATTCTCTTCTGAATTATCTTCACCTTCTCAGTCATTTCACGAATCATATCAGGCCCAAGTTCTGGTACCTCAGATACATCATCCCAATACAGAGGAGATCTACCCTTCTTGCCATACAAAGCTTCAAACGGTGCCATCTCGATGCTCGTCTTATAGCTGTTGTTGTACGAGAATTCACAAAGTGGTAGTGAATCTTGCCAACTAGTGCCAAAATCTAGCACTAAACCTCTCAACATATCCTCTATGTTTGGATAGTCCGCTCTGACTGTCCGTCTGTCTGGGGATGATAAGCAGTGCTCAGATGCAATGTCGTACCTAAAGCCTGCTGCAGATTGTGCCAGAAATGAGAAGTGAATCGTGGATCACGATCTGATACGATCGACGTCGGCACACCATGCAGTCTGACCACCTCTCTGATATATATCTCGGCCATCTGATCATGTCGGTACGTCATTCTGTACGGAATAAAACAAGCTGATTTGGTCAATCTGTCAATAATGACCCAAATCGCATCACAGCCCCGGGATGATCGTAGTAACTTCGTAACGAAATCCATGGAAATGTGATCCCATTTCCATTCAGGAATAGATAAACTCTGAAGTAGACCTCCGGGCTTCTTCCTCTCGGCCTTCACCTATTAGCAATTCAAGCACTTAGACACAAACTCTGCAATGTCTGACTTCATCTGTTTCCACCAGAACTGTGTCTTTAGATCATAGTACATTTTCCTGCCACCAGGATGAATACTGAACCGACTACAGTGCGCTTCTGACAATATCTGTTTTTTCAAATCTGAAACATCTGGCACTACTAGACGGTTATTCACATACAAAACATGATCATGTACCTGATACTCTGAATTGTGCCCTGATCTGACCATCTCAACTGACTTCTGAATATTTTGATCGGTTCTTTGTGCTGCTTTAATTCTCAAAGTCAAATCTGGCTCAACTTGAATCGTAGCAAGTCGTAATGGTCTACTATCTGTATCAAACGCTAATCCAGACAAACAGCAATCTTCAATCATATTCGAAACACCTATCGTCGATAAGGATAGGGAACATACCTTTCGACTCAAGGCATCCGCTGCTGTATTCGACTTTCCTGGATAGTATTTGATCTCGCAATCAAAGTCCTTTAACAAATCGAGCCATCTACGCTGTCTCATGTTTAACTCTGACTGAGAAAACAGATACTTCCGGCTTTTGTGATCAGAGTAGATTTCAAACTTCTCGCCATAGAGATAGTGTCGCCATATCTTCAGAGAAAATACGATGGCCACCAATTCAAGATCATGAATTAGATAACGAATCTCGTGTGGCTTCAGCTGTCTCGAGGCATATGCAATCACATGTCCTCGCTGCATAAGAACACATCCTAGCCCTCTGTGAGATGCATCACAATATACGACGAAATCACCAGTACCTGAAGGTATCGTCAATACTGGAGCACTAGTCAGTCGTTTCTTCAACTCCAAGAAGCTAGACTCACAAGCTTGAGACCACACAAATGGCGCATTCTTCTGTGTCAACTGGTAATCGGTTTCGCGATACTGGAGAAATCTCTGATAAATCATCGGTAGTATCCTGCTAGACCCATGAAACTGCGTATCTCTGGTACAGAAGTCGGTCTAGGCCAACTGATCACATCTTCAACTTTACTCGGATCCAATGAAATACCATCTGCAGATATGATATGACCCAAAAAGACAACATGTCTCAACCAAAACTCACACTTTGACAGTTTAGCATACAATTTCTCTGTTCTCAATGTCTGCAACACAATTCTTAAATTCTCGGCATGATCAGTCTCACTCTTGGAATATACCAAAATATCATCAATAAAAACAATAACAAACTCATCTAGATACTTCTGAAAGATACGGTTCATCAAACTCATAAACACCGCTGGAGCATTCGTTAACCCAAATGGCATGACAATAAATTCGTAATGTCCATACCTGGTTCGGAACGCTGTCTTTGGTATATCAACATCTCGGACTCTCAGCTGGTGACATCCAGATCTCAGATCGATCTTGGAATAAACAGAGGATCCCTGCAACTGATCAAATAAGTCGTCGATACGAGGCAATGGATATTTGTTCTTCACTGTTGCCTTGTTCAGTTGTCGATAATCAATACCGGAGCACCCCAAGGAGATACACTCAGTCTGATGTAACCCTTGGCCAATAAATCTTCGAGCTGTTCTTTCAATTCAATAGGCGCCATTCTATAGGGAGCTCGAGATATAAGGACTGTACCTGGTATATGATCAATGATGAAATCAACCTCTCGGGCTGGAGGTAACCCTGGAATCTCGTCTGGGAATACATCCACAAACTCACGTACCAATGGCAGATCTGCCAATGAGAGACTCGGTTTCAGTAGATCTACTGAATATATAAGGACCCCTCTGCTCCTTTCTGCAATAATCTAGTCATCGTCAAAACAGATACTAAGGGAATCCGAGATCTGGAACCCTTACCGTAGAATTTCCACTCATCAGCCATCTCTGGTCTGAACCTGACAATCTTCTAGAAACAGTCTACAGTGGCTCGATACTTGGTTAACATATCAATCCCAACAATACAATCAAAATCAGCTAACCCAAGCACAATACTATCTAAATCAATCTCGTGACCCTCAAACTGTAGTATATAATGTCTAACTGAAGTCACAGATATAAGACCACTTCCCAACGGAGAAAAAATAGACACTACAGCAGATAATGACTCGACAGACAATGAATGCAACCATGAAAAATGCTCAGATATGAAAGTATGAGATGCACCCGTGTCTATCAATACATAGGCAGGATAACCGCAAAGAAAACAGTTACCTGCAATCACATCATCTGGTGCATCTTGGGCCTGTTCTTCAGTCAGTGCAAATACTCGAGCCTGCTGTCTGGGAGGTTGGCTCACAGTCTGGCTACCTCTGGCTCTGGGTTGTGCCTGTGTAGGAGTGGGCTGAAAGGAATGAACAGATGAAGCTTGGCTCTCAGGCAGAGCTACTGAACCAGATGCTCCTACACTATGAGCCTGCTGTACACATCTTTGGGGATAAACTCTGGCAAAGTGTCCCTGCTGTTTGCAGATGTTGCAGCGACCCATAACACCTTGACACTGCTCGGTGGCATGTCGGCCTCCACAGGAACTGCAATATACCCTGTATACTCTGTACTCTGGCCAGGACATCTCTGTCGAGACCCACTTGAGCTCGACGAACTGCTCCCTGATCTCTTAAACTGTTTGCCCTTTGCTTTCAACTGGTCTTTCCTTCCGCTGCTGCTACCACCGCTCTCAAATCCGAGAAGGGGTTGAACTGAAGGTTGTGGCGGTCTCGGAGTAGGAGCGACATAGGAAGTGTTTTGTTGCCTAAGCAATCCAGCTTCTGCCCCCTTGACACGATTCAATGCTTCAGCAAAATTATTAGGCCTACCGGTATTCACCAAGGTAAAGATTTCTGGATTCAGGCCATTAATAAACTGATCCGCAACGGCATCGTCATTTTCTGCGACATTAGGAGAAAATCGGAGCAATGCAGAGAACTTAGAAACATACTCCTCAATGTTCAGCTGTCCCTGTCTCAAATTGGCAAATTCAGCACCTTTGTATTTTCGGAAGGACACGGGGAAAAATTGTTGATAAAACTCAGTCTTGAACACTTTTCAAGTAATCTGCGTGCCACGGTGCTCCAATGCTCTTTTCGTAGTCAACCACCAGTTCTTTGCTACTTCTTGCAGTTGATGTCCAACCAATTTCACTTGTCGCTCGTCGGGGTAGTCAAGAGATTCAAATAACATCTCTATATCATCGAGCCAACTTTCACACTCAACTGAATTTTCTGTGCCCTTCAGTGTCGGGGGTTGAAACGACTGAAACCTTTTCAGCAAGGTCTCCATCGGTGTAGCGGTCACATCTATCAGATCATTGGGATGTACTACACTGTTCTTGTGCCCGACCTCCTGCTGGTTGCGGTACTTGTCGAGGCGGCATATCTGATTATCAAACAGATTAGTACACAATCTATATAATCTGTCTCAGCCCTCCTCTGATCCAGAATCGGTTCTGATTCAGTCTTTGCGAATACATGCTGTAAATCAACTCAGATAACGAGACAACATGTAATAGGGAAAGCAATAAATCATGCTAGCACCACAAAAGCAAGGAAGAAAATTCAATCTACCCCGCTCATTCTACTCTATCTCAGTCTAAAGGATCCATCGCTCTAATACCACCTGTTGTGGGGACCCGGGCTCTAACTCAATTCTCTTTGGGATTAATTGGATCTTTGTTCGAAAATATGGGTCATAAAAAAATTTCTTTTAACAATATCATAAACAAATGCATATAAACATGCACAAGGTCTTTATCTATTTTATTTAATAAATCCATGTCTTGTTTCATTTCATATATACAAACTAGTGTTCAATACCAACTAAAACCACATGTAGTACATGTCTAGTAAGAAACCACTAGTAATCTTCTTCTACGCCCGTAATCTCCACGCTATCTCGATCTCTCATCTCTGTCGCGACCCAGATCTTGTCCCACCTGTCGTTATGCACACATACAGACACAACAATAGCCGGAATCTCCGGTGAGAATAAATCCCAGTATAAGATATGTATACATGCATATACACAACATAATCATGAAGCATACTATCATGAATAAAAGCAATAACCATATGTTCCACAATCTATGAAACAAAATTAATATAAGCATTCAACTGAAATCAACTCATATCTTGACTCGACTCGACTCTAACTCTAGGGATCCGGGTGTGAATAAGACGTCACAGTCTGCCACCTACCCTCCCAATCGGGGTGACGGTACGTCTTATTCCTAGACTTCGTTCCTGTCTGTATCGAATGTCTACAATCGGAGTAAATCTGCTCCTATGCGTCGATACCACAGAACATCTAGAAATTTGGCAAATCTGCCAATGACTCTCCTATCTTAAATGCTTGAATATAAATCTATAAACAAGGCATAAACATAACAAGATATAAACAACAATCTAGTATGTGATTTTGGGAAACTCAAATCAAATCTAATTCGAGTTGTATCTTCCCGAATTCACATGAATTATACCTTCTTGTCGTACAGTATTTATTGAGATCGAAATCTTGAAGTAGATTCTTGTCACTAAAAATCTGGAATGGCAACGTCACATATCACAATATCAATCCACAACTCAAACTTATACTAGTACGGATCAATATTTAGTCTTGGTACATTTTGACGGCATAACAACATAATTTCTCGATACCAATCAACTCAAATATCAATACTCAATAGAAATACTCATAATTCTTATCAACATCAATCCACAAGACTGAATTCTGCACCATCTCGATTCAATATATGCTGGAAAATCATAACGATCACATATGGTATCATTTCTTTGTTCCGATTTCGAATGTACATTCACAATAATCATAAGAACACATAATAACCATCAAAATCTGATTTTCCCCAATCTCTTACTTTCAAAATATGCTGAAACTTAAAGATACTTACATTCTTAGATAGCTCTTGATGAGAGGAGCAAGAATCTATGCTTGGATTGAAGTTTGAATGGCTAGATGTTGCACAATTTATTTTCTAAGCTTGAAGCAAACTTGAACATTCTGAAGCTTTTCCACTCCTTTCTCTCGGTGATGACCAGCAGAAATGAAGACTCAACACATTAAATTGCATGGCAAGGGACACATGGCATATTCTTTGTTCTGCACGCAAGACCGCGGTTGCACTCCCTCTGGACCGCGGGTGCGGTCAGCTCACGGCACCGCATTCAGAAATTCAAAAACAGCGACCGCGGGTGCGCTCTTGTTTACACCGCGGGTGCGGTGTCTCTTCGGCAACACATTCCAAAATTCCGGGTAAATGATCGCGGGTGCGATAGGTGTTGCTGTGCGGGTGCGGTCCTCTGTCCATGCAACATTTCATAATTTCGTTTTATCAACCTACAATTCTCGGGCATTACATTAACCAAGTACAGAGCCACTGTAGATTGTTTCCAAAAGATTGTCATATTCAGACCAGAGATGGCTGATGAGTGGAAATTCTACGGTAAGGGTTCCAGAGCTCGGATTCCCTTGATATATGTGTTGTCTATGAATCGATTGTTGCAGAAAGAAGCAGAGGGATTCCTTGTATATTCAGTAGATCAACTGAAATCGAGCCCAAGAATGGCAGACCTGCCACTAGTATGTGAGTTTGCGGATGTATTCCCAGATGAGATTCCACGGTTACCTCCAGTCTGAGAGGTAGATTTCAGTATTGATCTTCTACCAGCTACCGTTCCTATATCTCGAGCTCCTTATAGAATGGCGCCTATTGAATTGAAAGAATTGAAGGAATAGCTCGAAGATTTATTGGCCAAGGGTTACATTTGACTGAGTGTATCTCCTTGGGGTGCTCCGGTACTGTTTGTTCGGAAGAAAGATGGTTCGATGAGACTTTGTATTGATTATCGACAATTGAATAAAGCGACAGTAAAGAACAAATATCCCTTACCTAGCATCGACGATTTATTGGATCAGTTGCAGGGATCCTCTGTCTATTCCAAGATCGATCTGAGATCTGGATATCACCAGCTGAGAGTTCGAGATGTTTATATATCGAAGACAGCATTCCGAACCAGGTATGGACATTATGAGTTTATCGTCACGCCTTTCGGTTTAACGAATGCTCCAGCGGTGTTTATGGGATTGATGAATCGTGTCTTTCAGAAATATCTGGATGAGTTTGTGATTGTTTTTATTGATGATATTTTGGTTTATTCTAAGAATATGATTGAGCATGCCGGACATTTAAGAACTTTGTTGCAAACGTTGAGAAATGAGAAATTATATGCTAAACAGTCAAAGTGTGAGTTCTGGCTGAGACAGGTTGTCTTTTTGGGGCATATCATATTTGGAGACGTTATTTCTGTGGATCCAAGTAAAGTTGAAGCTGTGATTAGTTGGCCTAGACCGACATCAGTACCAGGAATACGCAGTTTCAGTGCTCCGGTGTTGACGATACCTTTAGGTACGGGTGATTTCGTTGTATATTGTGATGCATCTCACATAGGGCTAGGATGTATTTTTATGCAGCGAGGGCTTGTGATTGCATATGCCTCGAGACAGTTAAAGCCACACAAGACTCGTTATCCAATTCATGATCTTGAATTGGCAGCCATTGTGTTTGCACTGAAGATATGGCGACACTATCTCTACGGCGAGAAGTTTGAAATCTATTCTGATCACAAAAGCTTGAAATACCTGTTTTCGCAGTCAGAATTGAATATGAGACAGCGTAGATGGCTCGATTTGTTGAAGGATTTCGATTGTGAAATCAAGTATTATCCAGGGAAGTCTAATGCAGCAGAGGATGCCTTGAGTCGAAAGGTATGTGCTCTATCCTTATCGACGATAGGTATTTCGAATTTGATAGAAGATTGCTGTTTGTCTGGGTTAGTTTTTGATACCGCTTGTAAGCCATTGAGATTATATGCATTCAAGTTGAACCGGAATTGATTGTGAGAATCAAGGAGGCACAGAAATGTTAGAGTAGGTGTCCGTCGAGCAAAGTGTTGGCCGAGTTTTCACAATGAAACTCTATGTATGAACAGTCTTTATTTTAATAATATTTGAAATTATTATTTTGGCACATCTTTATCTGTATACCCATGCTAGTTGCATAGATAAAACCCTTGATTATACAAATAGTAGAAAGAATATGAGATGCTCATATGATGAGTATCATGAAACTCATATTTGGAATACTATATATTCTAAACAGTTCCTAGTCGATTCAGCCGCCAATAAAAAGGATATAGGCCGCTCGAGTTCAAGACTAGTATCTGCGATGTCAGTACCAGGTTTCATTGGTAGGGGACATTGTGATGTCCGAGCATGCAGATAGGTGCTCTTGGTAGAGTGCACTGAACAACCCTCCATAAAGGACTTTCCAAGTGGTTCTCACTTATCGAGTGGAAAAGTCCTAGTTTATGGTTGTACACCATTAGTCCTTATGACCCGGGACAACATTGAGACTCTATGTGCTAGAATTACACTTTGACTTGTTTACCGACTCTCATGGGGTCATCAGGTGGCAAGGTTGGGTGTTCTGTCGAAACATATAGGAGTCGATGCATTGTAGTCGGGGATTCACCGCTTACCTTCGGGTATGGATATCCTATGTGTTCTCATGTGTATGTAGGTTGAAATCTCTGATCAAAGTATGGTGGTAATTATGAAAGGGGTTTCTTTGATTACACCATCGATGCAACTACGACATGACACATAGTATCGATTCATTGACAACTCTCGATAAACCAATGGTTGTCGAATCGGTCGGGATATATGAGTTGAAGGGACCGTACTGTAAGCTAACCATAATTGAATGGTTCTTGTAGGCACTATCATTTGATACCTAGGGAATCATGTAAGCGATGCTGCTAGGCGTTTAACATTGTTGGTTGGGTACTATGAGACTTGAGTTCTGACGTTCTTGTTATCAATGAGTTGATAAGTAAGAATGGAGCAATTAGGGTATGCTCATATAAGGACATGTTTAGTCCGAATCACATGGAGATATGAACTCACGGCTAGTTGTATCAATGAACCATTGAGGGCCACACAAGTGCTAGCTTTCTAGATCCCGTTGAGAATTAAATAGTTCAATGTGTTGAACGGCTTATAAATGAGTTTATAAGCATAAGGAAAAAATTAGAAGTGTGAATTCTATGAGAGAAATATAAGTTTTAATTTGTGGAAGTGTTCCTAGATTAAAAGTAGGCCAAGTGAATAATGTATTTTAAAATTGTGATTTTCATAAACATTATTATGGACTAAATTAAATTAATTCAAGTGTTGAATTAATTAAACACTAGTGGTCCTAGTAGAGTCCAAATAATTAAATTAGTTCAAGTGTTGAATTAATTAAATAATATTGGGCCTTATAGAACCCAATTGGAAATAATTATTTAACTAGTGGACTTGAGTAAAATCAAGTAAAGTTTAATTGGGCTCAAATATGTTTGAGACAATTAAATTAAAGTCCATGGGCTTTGTAATTGTTACAAGCCCACTCAAAATGCAGTGCATGGGAGGTGAAGAGTTGGGAGACAACTTTTTGAATAACCAAGGCATGGCATGCACATGCTTAACACAAATTTTTCAAGGACCAAGACAAGTCTTCCAACCTCTTTCCCTTCATTACTTTGGCCGATAAATTCCTCTCCTAATTCTCTCCATTTTTCTCTTCATTTTGGTTGAGGAATTCTTACACTTCTTAAAGAAAAATCCTCATATTTTTCTAGTGCAAAATATGAGGGGATCTACCTAGTTAGTGGTGGGCTTGATTTTGAAGGAAGGACTCAAGGACAAGGAGAGCTTGTAGATTTGTCTTGCCTTTGAAGAGCCAAGTTGTTTACAACTTGGTTGGAGCCATCATCAACCTCAAGAGGTTGATAGGTATAATTTCTCAACACCCTATGTATGACAAAGGTGTTTAGTATATGTTACACACTAGTACAAAGGTGTTCAAATTTTTCTTAAAATTTCGGTTTTCTTGCCTAGAAAAGAATTTTTTGAACTTCCGTTGCGCATTTGAACACCATAAAATGGATCCCTTTCAAGTAGTATCAGAGCTAAGGGTACTAGTTTGTGTAGCATAAACATAATATTATATTGAGGTCGATTTCTAACCGCATGAGATGAAATATTTGCAACAAAAATCAAGGTTTTTGAGAGGGGATTTCTGGCAGCTTGTTGCTGCACATTTCGAACAGCTCGGGCTGCCCGAGGGGCTGCCCATTTTGGGCAGCAAGGGCAGCCTGAGTGGCTGCCCGAACCCCCCATTGAAAATAAAAAAAAAATTTGTTGGCCGGAATACGGCGACGGAGCTCCGGCGACGGCGATGACGACTAGGGTTTCCAAAAGTGTTTTGGATTATCAAAATGTCATGGGCCTTGATGTTGTTGGGCCATTGGATGGCTAACATATTTGTGAATTTTAAATGGGCCAAAATGTTTTTGGTGAAAAATGAGTTTTTTGGGCCCTAAAGTTTAAAATTACAAAAGTTGCAAATATTTTCTCATAAAAGAAATAATTGAAGTTAGACTTTAATTATTTATAGTAAATTGTGATTTACAAGAAATTCGGTTATAAATAAATTAATTGAAAGTAGACGAAAGGTGTTTGTATACTTTGTTAATTTAGTTTATAATCGTGGCGGTTAGTGATTGGATCAAGATATATAATATTGGATCAATTAATTACTGTGATAATTAATTGATGGTGTATGATATGTGATATTATGCATGAAGGATGATCAAAAGCCCAAGACCAAATTGCTAGGTGTATGCTAGGATATTTTTTGTTGAATGATTGTAATAATTATCAAATTTAAAGAGGGCTTGGTTTATGGCCCGTTCCGACCCCCATGAGATGTATCCCTATTTGCCATGGATATTTATTTGTAAATATTAGTATAGTGGATGATCAAGATTGGAAGATGGTGGCCATGATGATTATGAAGATCGGAGACATGTAAATATTGGAAGCTAATGTAATAGTTGCATTTGCATCCCCTGCATTTCCCTAGGATTGGACATAGGCCCGTGTTTAGCTCACACGGGCCATTAGTATTGGGGCGATTGATCATCCTTGTTTGTTTACTGTTTATAATATATGCATGATATGTTATAAATAATGAGTATGTGCGTTATTATTATAATAATAACAAAGTTGCATGAATCCGGCAAACATACGATCAAACATGGCGAGTTTTTAAATAAAATTAATGATGAGACCTTTCAAAATTAAAAAAACCCTCATTTTGAATAAGATTCAAAATTAATATCAAGCCAAAAAAGGGGAATTATAAATTTGTTTATAATTTCCATGTCTTCCATCGACAATGGGTGCATGGTGAACGCTACCCGTACTCGGGGCTTGGCTCATATTATTGGGGGGGCCTTGGGTGCCGAAAAACTGTGACATCCATTGACATGGTGATGTGAACTACGTGGAACTCCCATGATTTCGGCTCATATTATTGGGGGAACTCATGGCGATCGTCCATTAAGGTTTAACATCAATGGGTAAGGCTTGACACGTGAAGATGACCGACGTCATATTATTGGGTTTTAATTAAACGTGAGACAAAAGTTTACGTAGAGGGTTGCATTGTTATGCAATTAAAAACTACCTTTTAGGGATTATGATTGACTGATATTATTCGAGATCATAATTCGCTAATTGGACCTTACGTACCTACTGAGGAAAGGAGTTTCCCATTTTCACTAGAGGGCAGTGAAAATGTCAAAACAGTGGGAGCGAAAATTTATAAAGTAAAAGTCCATACTTTATATCTTACTAAATATTTTTAAATAATCATTAACATTTACCTGTTTTACTTTTCAGTACAAAATTTGACAATGTCTTCAATTCGCAATCCGCTTTCTGCCATACTCGAAAAACACGTATTAACCGGACCTAATTACATCACTTGGCTAAGAAATCTGAAAATCGTCTTGAACTCGGAAAAGATTGCATATACACTGACTGAGTCGCCCCGTGCTGAGGCTCCGACTAGCTGCACTCCTGAGGAATTTAGACCTACAAGGATTGGTGTGACCATGACTTGAAGGCCAGGTGTTATATGCAGGCTTCTATGAATGATGAGTTGCAGAGGCGTTTTGAGGATGCAAAGAGTGCTGCTGACATTCATTTGCACCTCAAGGAGCTCTTTGGAGAGCAAACACGTTATCTTAGGCATGCTACCGTCAAGGAGTTGATCACTTTACGCATGTGAGATGGGGCCTCGGTCCATGAGCATGGCCTAAAGATGATTGGGCTCGTGGACAAGCTCGTTGGCATAGATTTGATATTGCCTTCAGAGTTGACCACCGACGTGTTGCTGTTATCGTTGCCTAGCTCATTTGATCCTTTTGTGGTGAACTTCAACATGAACAAGATGGAGCCAACCCTTGAGGAGTTGGTGAACATGCTTGTGACCTTTGAGTCCACCATCAAGAAAGAGAAGCCGGTTCTTTTTGTGGGCTCCTCATCTGGTACGAAGACCGGTCCACCTGGGAAGGGAAAGAAGCGTTCTTTCCAACGTCCCTAGAAGAACGTGCCCTTGAAGAAGCAGACTCTGGGTCCCGTTGTGGCAGCCACACCAGTGAAGGCTGACAAGACTATTGACATCTGTCATCACTGCAAGAAGCATGGACATTGGAGGCGTAATTGCAGGGAATATCTGGCCCAGAAGAGTTCTGGAAACGGTATGTTCTATATTGAAGTAAACATTTCAATTAACTCTACTTCTTGGGTATTGGATACCGGATGTGGCTTACATCTCTGTAATGATTTGCAGGCGATGGGAAGAAGTAGAAGGCTCAGGGAAGGTGAGACCTTCTTGAGAATGGGCAATGGAGCAAGGGTTGCTGCCAAGGCCATAGGAGATGTTTGCTTGTATTTGAGCAATGATTTTAAGTAATTTTTTAGAGATGTTTTTTTTGTACCAGACTTGGTGAAGAACATTATTTCCATTTCTATGTTAGATAAAGATGGATTTTCTTGTTTATTTAGCAAAGGTGTTTGCAATATTTACAAGAATGAATGTTTAATTGGTATTGGAGAACTTGAAAACGATCTCTACACCTTAAAATTGAAAGATATTTCACTTAACAATGTCCAAGCTATAACAACAAACAAGCGCAAACAAGATACTCAAAATATGGCACAATTATGAGATGCTCGATTAGGACATATTTCCCTATGAAGGATGAACAATCTAGTGGGAGTGGGCATGTTTGATATGTATGATATTAATGCTCTCACGACTTGTGAATATTGTCTAAAAGGAAAGATGACCAAAATTCCCTTTAAGGGCCATGTGGAGCGAGCCAAAGGGTTATTGGATTTGATCCATACCGATGTGTGTGGTCCGCTTAGCATCACCACCAAGCATGGACATGTCTACTTTTTCACCTTTACCGACGATTTTTCGAGGTATGGGTATGTGTATTTGATGAAATACAAGTCTGAGGCCTTTGAAAGGTTCAAAGAATTCAGAAGTGAAGTAGAGAAGCAATTGGGACGAAGCATCAAGACACTTCGATCGGATCGAGGTGGTGAGTACTTGAGCGCCGAGTTCAAAGAGTATCTTAGGGAGAATGGGATTCTCTCGCACTGGACTCCGCCCGCTACACCGCAGGTGAATGGTGTTTCGGAGCGTCGTAACCGGACTTTGATGGACATGGTTCGGTCTATGATGGGGTTCACGGAGTTGCCACCATCCTTTTGGGGATATGGGCTTGAGACAGCGGCACTGTTGTTGAACAATGTCCATTCAAAGGCAGTTAGACAAGACACCATATGAGATATGGATGGGTAAGCCACCCAAATATTCTTATCTTAGAATATGGGGGTGCCCTGCTTATGTGAAGCAGGTAGTAAGAGATAAATTGGATAGTCGATCCATTTTATGTTACTTCGGGGGATATCCAAAGAATTCGGTTGGATACTACTTCTATCATCCCAAAGAAACAAAGGTGTTTGTTTCTAGGAATGCAACCTTTTTGGAAAAGGAATTTCTATTGGGTAGAAAAGGCGAGATGATAGAACTCGAAGAGGTTCGAGAGACACCCACCATTATAGAACCCACACCCGAAGAGCCAAGAGAGGAGATACAAGCTCCTAGAAGATCCGAGAGAGTCTCGAGACCACCTATGAGGTATGGTCTGCTTCTTGAAGAGGGCCATGATGAGCCTAACCATAGATGTGATTTAAGGACCTTCAAGGAAGCGTTATCTGATGTCGATTCATCCAAGTGGCTTGAAGCGATGGAATCTGAGATGAATTCCATGCATTCGAACCAAGTGTGGAATCTCGTGGATCCACCTGATGGAATTGTTCTCATAGGGTGTAAATGGATTTACAAGAGGAAACTTGGGGCGGACGGGAATGTATTGACCTTCAAGGCGCGATTGGTGGCAAAAGGATATACTCAAAGACAAGGAGTTGAATTTGAGGAAACTTTTTCTCCAGTTGCAAAGTTCAAGTCCATAAGGATTTTGCTAGCAATATCTGCATGGTATGACTGTGAGATATGACAGATGGATGTTAAGACAGCCTTTCTTAATGGAAATATTAAGGAAGATGATTTACATGTCTCAACCCGAAGGGTTTACATCTATCGTAAGTGAGCATATGGTATGCAAACTTCAAAGATCTATTTATGGTCTAAAGCAGGCATCTAGGAGTTGGAACCTCAGATTCGACAGTACAATCAAAGAATCCTGAGGGACCCTGTGTGTATAAGAAGGTCAGTGGGAGATACTGTGACATTCATTGTGCTTTATGTTGATGACATTCTACTCATTGGGAATGATGTAGGGATGTTGCAATCAACTAAGATATGGTTAACGAGTAAGTTCTCGATGCAGGACTGGGTGAAGCATCTTTTGTATCGGGAATACAGATCTATAGAGATAGATCAAAAAGATTGCTTGGTCTCACCCAGTCCACATACATTGATACCATCGTGAAGCGGTTCTCGATGGATGAGTCCAAGAGAGGACATCTACAAATGTGTCATGGCGTGTCCCTATCCAAGTCTATGTCTCCCAAGACTGATGCAGAGATAGCGGCGATGACAAGCATTCCTTATGCATATGCGATTGGTAGCATCATGTATGGGATGATATCTACACGTCCTGACGTGGCTTTTGCACTAAGTGTAGTGAGTAGATATCAATCCAACCCTGGTCTTCCACACTGGAAAGCTGTGAAAGACATCCTCAAGTATTTGAGAAGGACCAATAAGTTGTTCTTGGTCTATGGGGGTGAAGAACTGAAATTGGAAGGCTATACCGACTCTAGCTTCCAAAGCGATATCGATGACTAGAAGTCAACCTCTGGGTTCATATTCATGCTGAATGGTGCTGCTGTCTCTTGGAAGAGTTCCAAGCAAGACAGTACTGCGGATTCCACCACTGAGGTAGAATATATTGCAGCATCAGCTGCAGCAAATGAGGATGTTTGGATAAGGAATTTCGTGCAAGAAATGGGCGTCATTCCAAATGGAGTTGCTCCTGTCCCGGTGTTTTGTTACAACACGGGAGCCATTGCTCAAGCAAAGGAGCCGAGGTGTCGATTGACAAAGTCGGCTCCGCAGTTAATGTTGCAGATCCACTAACTAAGCCTTTACCTGGACCATTATTCGAGAAGCATCGCGAATCAATGGGTTTGAAGCATATGGGTAGTTGGCTCTAGTGTAAGTGAGAGATTGTTAGAGTAGGTGCCCGTCGAGCCAAGTGTTGGCCGAGTGTTCACAATGAAACTTTATGTATGAACAGTCTTTATTTTAATAATATTTGAAACTATTATTTTGGCACATCTTTATCTGTATACCCATGCTAGTTGTATAGATAAAGCCCTTGAATATACAAATAGTATAAAGAATATGAGATGCTCATATGATGAGTATCATGAAACTCATATTTGGAATACGTATATTTTAAACAGTTCCTAGTCGATTCAGCCGCCACTAAAAAGGATATAGGCCGCTCGAGTTCGAGACTAGTATCTGCGATGTGAGTACCATGTTTCATTGGTAGGGGACATTGTGATGTCCGAGCATGCAGATAGGTGCTCCTGGTAGAGTGCACTGAACAACCCTCCATAAAGGACTTTCCAAGTGGTTCTCACTTATCGAGTGGAAATGTCCTAATTTATGGTTGTACACCATTAGTCCTTATGACCCGGGACAACATTGAGACTCTATGTGCTAGAATTACACTTTGACTTGTTTACCGACTCTCATGGGTCATCAGGTGGCAAGGTTGGGTGTTCTGTCGAAACATATAGGAGTCGATGCATTGTAGTCAGGGATTCACCGCTTACCTTCGGGTATGGATATCCTATGTGTTCTCATGTGTATGTAGGTTGAAATCTCTGATCAAAGTATGGTGGTAATTATGAAAGGGGTTTCATAGATTACACCATCGATGCAACTACGACATGACACATAGTATCGATTCATTGACAACTCTCGATAAACAAATGGTTGTCGAATCGGTCGTAATATATTAGTTGAAGGGACCGTACTGTACGCTAACCATAATTGAATGGTTCTTGCAGGCACTATCATTTGATACCTAGGGAATCATGTAAGCGATGCTGCTAGGCGTTTAACATGGTTGGTTGGGTACTATCAGACTTGAGTTCTGACGTTCTTGTTATCAAGGAGTTGATAAGTAAGAATGGAGCAATTAGGGTATGCTCATATAAGGACATGTTTAGTCCGAATCACATGGTGATATGAACCCACGGCTAGTTGAATCATTGAACCATTGAGGGACACACAAGTACTAGCTTTCTAGATCCCGTTGAGAAGTAAAATAGTTCAATGTGTTGAACGGCTTATAAATGAGTTTATAAGCGTAAGGAAAAAAATTAGAAGTGTGACTTCTATGAGAGAAATATAACTTTTAATTTGTGGAAGTGTTCCTAGATTAAAAGTAGGCCAAGTGAATAATGTATTTTTAAATTGTGATTTTCATAAACATTATTATGGACTAAATTAAATTAATTCAAGTGTTGAATTAATTAAACACTAGTGGGCCTAGTAGAGTCCAAATAATTAAATTAGTTCTAGTGTTGAATTAATTAAATAACATTGGCCCTTGTAGAGCCCAATTGAAAATAATTATTAGTTAGTGGACTTGAGTAAAATCAAGTAAAGTTTAATTGGGCTCAATATGTTTGAGACAATTAAATTAACGTCCATGGGCCTTGTAATTGTTACAAGCCCACTCAAAAATGCATGCATGCGAGGTGAAGAGTTGGGAGACAACTTTTGAATAACCAAGGCATGGCATGCACATGCTTAACTCAACTTTTTTCAAGGAACAAGAAAAGTCTTCCAACCTGTTTTTCCTCTCTCACTTTGGCCGAAAATTCCTCTCCTAATTCTCTCCATTTTTCTCTTCATTTTGTTGAGGAATTCTTACACTTCTCAAAGAAAAGACCTCATATTTTTCTAGTGCAAAATATGAGGGGATCTACCTAGTTAGTGGTGGGCTTGATTTTGAAGAAAGGACTCAAGGACAAGGAGAGCTTGTAGATTTGTCTTGCCTTTGAAGAGCCAAGTTGTTTACAACTTGGTTGGAGCCATCATCAACCTCAAGAGGTTGATAGGTATAATTTCTCAACACCCTATGTATGACAAAGGTGTTTAGTATATGTTACACACTAGTACAAAGGTGTTCATATTTTTCTTAAAATTTCGGTTTTCTTGCATAGAAAGAATTTTTTGAACTTCGTTGCGCATTTGAACACCATAAAATCGATCCCTTTCAAGAAAGTGGATTAGAATGTTCAGAAATCGGTTGAGATGGTCAGATTCGGGCATCAATCAGAGTATCAGGTACATGATCATATTTTGTATGTGAATAACTGTCTCGTAGTACCAGATGTTCAGACTTGAAACAACAGATTATGTCAGAAGCGCACTGTAGTCGATTCAGTATTCATCCTGGTGGCAGAAAGATGTATAATGATTTAAAGACACAGTTCTGATGGAAACAGATGAAGACTGATATTGCAAATCATCCCGAGGCTGTGATGTGATTTGGGTCGTAATTGATAGACTGACCAAATCAACATGCTCTATTCCGTACCGGATGACGTACCGACATGATCAGATGGCAGAGATATATGTCAGAGAAGTGGTCAGATTGCAAGGTTTGCCGAAATCTATTGAATCAGATCGTGATCCCCGATTCACTTCACATTTCTTGCACAGCTTGCAGCAGGCTCTAGGTACGACATTGCACCTGTGTACTGCACATCATCCTCAGACAGACGGACAGTCAGAGCGTACTATCTAGACCTTAGAGGATATGCTAAGAGCTGTAGTGCTAGATTTTGGCACTAGTTGGCAAGATTCACTACCTCTTTGTGAATTCTCGTACAACAACAGCTATCAGACAAGCATCGGGATGGCACCGTTTGAAGCTTTATATGGAAAGAAGTGCAGATCTACGCTGTATTGGGATGACATCTCAGAGGTACCAGAACTGGGGCCTGATATGATTCGTGAGATGACAGAGAAAGTAAAATTGATCGCAATATAGGCAAGCTAAGTATGCGAATGTACGTCGTAGACCGGTAGTATTGAACAAGGAGACAGAGTGTTTTTGAAGATTTCTCCATTCAAAGGCGTTGTTAGATTTGGAAAACATGGTAAGTAGGTCTCCTAGATACATCGGTCCATACGAGATTCTTGAGAAGATTGGCGATCGTGCCTATCGACTCGCCATTCATCCTTCTCTATCGGGATACATGATGTCTTCCATGTATCGATGCTGCATAGATATATGCCTGATGTTTCTCATGTCATTCAGCCTGATGAAGCCGAGCTTGACGACACTCTGAGTTAATTGAACATCCAATTCAGATTCTGGATCGGAAAGAAAAAAACAGCTCAGAACGAAGATCATTCCGCTAGTAAAAGTTCAGTGGAGTCGTCATGGCACTGAAGAAGCAACTTGGGAGACAGATCAGAGATGAGGCAGAGATATCCTGAGTTATTTTCCTAATGTGAGTATTTATTTAGCTTTTGATTATATTGCTTATTTTACCAGCTTTTGAGTGATTGCATGCGAGTTCGAGGACGAACTCAATAAGAGGGGGAGAATTGTAATGCCCAAGATTATAATTGATATTTTTGAGTTATCTCGTATTATGAATAAGGGAATGGAAGAACAGACATGGAGAGGGGACGTTGCAATTCTAGTTTTGGTGGTACAGTAGAGTCAGTGCACCCGCGCCATAAAAGTGACCACACCTGCGGTGTTGGGACAGAGAGGGCAACGCACCCGCGGTCAAAAATGCACCGCATCCGCGGTCGTGTCTTCTGAATTTGTGGAAGTATTACAGTAGGCTCAACGCACCCGCGGTGCAGAGCTAGCGCACCTGCGGTGCGACGTGTTGAGCAAAGATTAAGCCATTTGCCCTCACCATGCAAGATATATATATAAAGTGTTTTCATTCCTTCATTCAGCATGAAAGCACCGAGAGAACTTCAGGAAAGCCTCCAAACTTCATTTCCTTTTAGACAATTGATTGTGAAAGATCTAGCCGTACGATTTTCAATCAGAGTTAAGATTCTTGTTCCTCTTGACAAGGGCTTCGAAAGGGTACATGTTTTATTACTTTCCAGCATGTTTTGATATGTATGTGTTGGAGAAATCATATATGCTTGATAGTATATGTTGTTGAGATGAAGGAGTACATATAGTTGGTACCGGATTAAGAAACGAATATGATATGCGAATTTTGTTCATTTCCAGCATGTATTGAATTAAGATGACACAGATTTCAGCATAGTACATTGTGTTCTTGAGGACTATGAGTTATTGTTATTGATTACTTATGTTTGAGTTGACCGGTATCGCGAGACTACGCCGTTATGCCGTCGAAAGTTATTGAAAGTGCATATTGATCTACACACATATCTTACTTTGAGTTTGAGATTGATAGGGTACATGATATACATGTTATTTCAGATTGGTATTGACGGATTTGAGATCGAGATTCCACAACACTTCGACTTGTTAAACCGAGACTACGACGAGAAAGGTATAATCCAATGTTTGATTGGGGAGATATAACTCTAATCAGATCCAGTTTGAGTTTCCCACAAATCACATACTAGACTTCTATACCTTGTTATGTTGTGCTTTATATTGATTTATATACAAGAATTGAGATAGGAGAGTCATTCGCAGATATGCCAAGTTTCTAGACGTTCGGTGGTATCAAGGCATAGGAGAAGATCGACTCCGATTATAGATATTCGATACAGTCAGAGCCGAAGTCTAGGAATAAGACGTACCGCCACAACGATTGGGGGAGTAGGTGGGAGACTTGTTACGTCTTATTCACACCGGGATCCCTAGATTTAGATATGAGTCGAGTTAAAGAGTAAGAGTCAAATTGTTTTATCTGTATTCACTAATGTGTCATAATTACTGAATTATGTGTTATGATTTCTTATGGAATTGCATTACATGCATGTATACATGTTTTATACTAGGATTTATTCTCACCGGAGTTTCCGGCTGTTGTTGTGTATGTATGTGTGCATGACAACAGGTGAGAAAGGATCAGGGTCGAGACAAAGATAAGAGATCGAGATAGCGTGGTGATTACGGGCGTAGAAGATGGACTAGTAGTTTTTACATTTGATATGTAATGTGTTTCAAATACTAGTTTGTTTAAGAATGAAATGGAACAAGACATGTATTTATGTTGGTTGAAATAAAATAAAGTTATAATGTGTGTATTTATATACACTGGTTTATGTTGTTAAAAGAAATTTTTTTTATGACCCACATTTTCTAGCAAATATCCAATTAATCCCAAAGACAATTGAGTTAAAGCCGGGTCCCCACAGATGACGTTGGAAAGAGCATGAATGAATATTAGAATTTTTATGTTCATAATGAATACAATTTTAAGGAGATTAAATTCTTCATTCTATATTCATTGCATGAGTTACGTACTAGTGATGCATGTAATGGTTTTTATCTTTGATAAAATGCATGATTATTGTGTTGGTTGCATATGAAGAGGTATATTGAGTGGGATTGTGAAACATGCATTGCATATAAGAGATTGACATTTTGGTTAGATTCTTATATCATGCAAGAACTACGTCTTATTCCTAGTGAGCTATGGTCGTACACGTGTGTGGAAATTTTTTGTGTCGTTAACCTAAAAAGTGGAGGAATTTAATTTTTGTGATACTTAATGGTATTTTATCATTTGGTGTCATTCCTTATTTGGTGTATGTTGAGATTGATGAGTTGATACTTAATGGTATTTCATCGAATCGAGGGCGTGACTCCGTTTTTGAGCGCGTTTGCTTTTCGTGGTTTGAAGGATTGCATCATCAAGCACTCAAAAAGTGTGCCTTTTTCACTATTGTTTTGTGATGTGATGATAGATATCACATTACCTAAACTAGTCGGGTAGGCAACGAAACAAACATGTTTTTATTCCACTACTAGAGACTAGTTCCTATTACCTGTGGCTACCCTAATATCTCGTTACTGTAGGGGAGTGCTGGAGAAAAGAAAAGCAGGTTTTTGCATCTGCTAGCATTGTGGTTTGGAATCGATTTTGAAAGGGGATCGTTTATGGTGCTTGCTTGCGCAACGGAAGTTTTAAAAATATTTTCATACAAGAACCGAGTACCCTAAACACTATTGTGTGTAGCAAATACAATAAAACACAAAATGTCATACATATGGTGTTTTAGAATTTTACCTATCAATCTTAAAAGATTGATGATGGCTCCAACTTAGATGTCAAACAACTAAGCTCTTCAATGGCAAGACTATTCTACAAGCTTTCAATGAGCACTCATTGCTCAAAATTAAGCCCACCACCAACAAGGAAGATCCCCTCCAATTTTGCACTAGAAAAATTGGAGGATTTTTCTTTGAGAAGAGGGTGCAATCTTCAACTATTGAAGAACCAAAAATGAAGGAGACTATAGCTTGAAATTTCGGCCATTTTCATTTTAGGAGAGAGGAAGGAGTGTTTTTCTTGGTGTATGAAAAAGTAAAAGTGAGCATGTGCATGCCATGCCTTGGATATTGAAAAAGTATCCTCCAACCCTTCATCTCCCTTGCATGCTTTCTACTTGGGCTTGTAACCATTACAAGGCCCATGGACTTTTTATTTAAATGTCTCAAACAAATTTGAGACCATTTAAACTTTACTTGGTTTTACTCAAGTCCACTAGTTTAATAATTATCTCTAATTGGGCTCTACAAGGCCCAATGTTATTTAATTAACTTAACACTTGAATAAATTTAATTATTTGGACACTACTAGGTGATGCGAACACGGGTTGTAGAACCCGTAAATCAGTAGACGTATAAGCCATGCATAATTTTAGATTTTTAAATTAATTGACTTCATTGCATAATTATTTTAAATGCATTGTTTGAAGTTAATTATTTATTACTTCAGTTCAGTAGTTTGATTTTTAGCATTTCAGTTATTTCAGTGAGGCCGGACCGGAGTTGGAGTTTGAGATAGAATTTAAGATTCGAGAAATATTTCCAGAAGTTAATTTAGCTAGCAACTAAGTTCATTTAAGTTAGAAAGGGAGGTTTGAGGATTTAATTTAATTATTTGAGGTGATTAAGAATGAACTCATTTAAGTTAATAAATTAAGGGGTTAGCTCACTAAATTATTTAAAGGATTAGTAAGGCTTTCAAGGATTATTAGTTGACTAGATAACCAACACTTCCCACTCATTTTATTAGCATGATTTCGGCCCCTTGGATTATTAAGCAATTCATTCCAACTCATCAACTTTGACCAATTCTTTGCATGTAATTAGTAGGATAATTTTAGGATTTTTGGGAGCACAATTTAATTAAATAAATGGACATATCCTAGACTAGAAAATAAGAAAAAATCGGCCACTACCTCCTAGAAGCATCCACCAACTCATTTGATATCAAACATAATTCAAAATTCAAAATGGGAAGACTTGGTCTTGGATCTTCCTTATATCTTGCACCCACTTCCCTCACCCTCCTAACCATTTTTCCCCCCCTCTCCTTTTCGAAAATTCAGAGTGAATTCACACTCATTTTCAGTAGAAAAATCGTGAGTCTTAGCTAGAGGGAAGGGAAGAAAAAAAATCGAGAGCTTAGGCAAGGTAGAAAAGGAAGCCACTCCGTCTCCTCCTCGCCGTCTCGTCTTTTCTTTTCGTTCTATTTCAAAACGATAACAAGGCATGTCTAGATTCTTTCTAAACCTCAATCAAGTCATATTATCATTTATTTTTCAGTACATGATCATGTTTATTCAAGTAAAAATCGAGATCCATGTCAAAACATTTTGAAGCAACACATGCAGAATTTTCGATTTTCCTGGCAAGCTTCACGGTTTCTTTTGGTTTGTGAGTTTTAGGTATTGGATCGACTCCAGGCTCCCAAGGCGAATTATATACATGTAATAGGATGCATTAGGACCACATTTGTCCATCGGTTTCAGCCCATGCTCGCTGGAAAGCAAGAAATGACAGCAACACCATTTGTGTCCCTTTTTGAGTTCGAAAATTTACAGTTTTTATGTCAAGGGGTTTGGATCTGATCTTGGCTGCCCTAAGGGCTCTTAGCCATGGTTGGATCACTTCCCTAACATGTATAAGACGTGACTAAGTCATCCCTTTGGTGGCTTGGTCCATGGTTCATCGGTTCTTAATAAAAACATCACAACAGCCCCTATACCCCTTGGGCTACTTCGGTTGGACAGCTTTCGGTTCGTTTCTTTTGGTTGCTTGGTATGGATCTTGGTTGGCCTATGGACCTTAGCCACGGTTCATATCATGGTCCTAGATGTCTATATCGTGCCATGGTCAATCAAATGGCCACTGGAACGACGCAAGACATCTATCTAAGCAAAACACTACACACGCATGCACGTTGGCTCTCGGTTAGACCCTTCGGTTGAGTTTTGGTATGATGCGGATTGTGGCTGGACTAGGGCCCTTAGCCATGGTTCAAATCATTCCTTGGGATGTTGGTAAGAGTCTCTGGTCGGTTGTTCACGCCCCAATGGCCGGTAGTCTCGAAAACAACACAAGTTACACGGGTGTGCAGCTGCTGGAAATTTACAGCAAGTTGCTGTGTCGTTTAGAAGGCTCGTTTAAGTTTTTGGTTGGCTTTTAGCCCATGGCCTTGGACTGGACAGTGCCTCATTGAGCTAGGAAGGTCATTTTGACCGTTCATGATTCGGATCATTTTTGAGGTCGTACGAGAATTTACGGTGCGATGTGCCAAATTGACTCTCGAAAGAGCGTTTCGTGTTTTGGCCTCCATTTCACCTAGATTTCGACCCTATCATAGGAGCATTATTTTATGATTTTTCAGCGTATTTTAATCATGACTATACGTCGGTTCAATGTCGGTTCAGGTTGGCTCGGAGTCATGATTAAATGCGAAGTCATTAGGCATCATAGTCGCATCTTTTGAACGTAAATTGCATAGTTTAAGCTATTGCATATTTTTCATGGCACAGTTAGGTTGCAGCGAGCCTGGGGACGATCCAATCCAATCCAGTTTGTAAAATTATAGGAATTTTCATTACGCCAGTTAATTATTTTACGTGCATTAAATAGAAAATGATTATTTTTGAGATTTATGCGATATGGCTTGTGGTTCATTCACTATGTGGGAGTGTTATTTTATACGGTCGCCAGTGACCGATCAGTGCAGTATGGTACCACCCGGTCGCCAGTGACCGGCCAGCTCAGTTAAGTTTCAGCCTCCCCGGTAGCCAGTTACCGATCAGTTCAGCTTAGTGCAGTGGCCACAGGCGTAAAACATAATCTCAACAGAAAATTTTACCAGATATTTCAGTACAGGCTCCAAGGAGCAAATATTTTACAGTGATTTTCAGTTCAGTTATGCACGTATTATAATTGCTCAGTACAGATTATTTCAGCATGCCTCATGACATGATATTTTATCCCATGCATATTTTAATTCAGATTTTTACTCGTTACTTGCGATATATGCATGCTGAGTCTTTAGGCTCACTAGACTTGATTGTTGTAGGTACTGATGAGGCCAGGGCCGAGGGCGCGGACCAGTGAGCCAGCTTGGGTCGGCAGTAGTGGGCACCCGAGGACCTCAGTGCAGCAGTTGTTATTTTATTCCGCAAACAATTTTTATCAGTCGTTGGATAATTTTTAAATTGTTATTGTTGGCAAAACTTTATTTTCTTCCGCTGCTATTATTTTAAACATTGAACTTGATTCATAAGTCGATTTTATGAATGAGGCCATTTAAGTTCTTTTAAAAAAGAAAAATTTTTAATTTTCCGCAAATTTTAAAGAAAGGAGTTTTTGGCCCTTTACAGTTGGTATCAGAGCGGTGGTTCTGTATAGGGTTTCATTACTACTGACCCCGAGAAGCTCACGAAGCCACGCCTTTGGTCTGTAAGTTTTTCAGTTCAGCATTTTGTTCAGCATTTTAGTTAAAGCATGAATTAGTTTGTCAGCATGCTTCCAGATTTTCAGTATTTCAGGGTTCATTTAAAATAAATTATGGAATTATGCATGTTAGTTACGTATGGGTTATGTTGGAACAGTATGCCCCCTAGACGCATTTTAGAGCGCAACAGAGAGGAACAGTATGCCCCCTAGACGCATTTTAGAGCGCAACAGAGAGGAGGAGCCTCGCCGAGAAGACAGCGAGGAGCGTAGACCGGAGGGAGACCTACCACCTCCTCCACCGCCCCCACCGGACATGAGTGCCCAGATGTTAACTGGGATGGCACAGTTCTTCGCAAAGTTTGCGGGGGGCAATGCCGCAGCCGTAGCCGCAGCCGCAGCCAGGCCGACAGGGCCCGAGGCTGTTTATGAGCAATTCATGAAGATGCGCCCGAAGGAATTCTCTGGGACATCTGACCCCATGGTTGCCGAGGGATGGATCAAATCCCTCGAGGTTATCTTCGAGTTCATTGAGCTGGGAGACGCAGACCGAGTCCGGTGTGCCACCTACCTGTTCACTGGAGACGCCCGCTTATGGTGGGAAGGAGCTTCGGTAGACCTGACCTTGGCTACACTTTCATGGACCCGCTTAACGGAAGTTTTCTACTCCAAGTATTTTTCTGAGGGGGTTCGCACCAGGCTGACCACCGAGTTCATGAGTCTGCGACAGGGGGATATGACGGTTACAGAGTTTATCCGTAAGTTCGAGAGGGGCTGTCACTTTGTGCCCCTGATCGCGAATGATGCCAGAGCCAAGCTGATGCTCTTCCTGGTGGGTTTACGGCCGATCTTGCGCCGGGATGTTAGGGTATCTGACACTTCTACTTATGAGATTGTCATCTCCAAGGCCTTAGCCGCAGAGCAGGATCTGCGGGATATCGAGAGGGATGGCCAGGGCAAGCGCCCAGTCCAGGCACCGCACCGCCCTCCTCCTGATCAGCATCAGCAGCAGAATAAGAGGCCTTTTCATGGACCGCCCAGGAACCGAGGCCAGCAGCAGCAGCAGGGACGCCCAGCCCCGAGGACTCAGGAGCACCCAGTTTATCCCAGGTGCTCACGTCGCCATCCTGGAGCATGTATGGCTGGCTCGGGAAAGTGTTTTAAGTGTGGCAGTCCAGACCACATGTTGCTGCAGTGCCCTCAGAGGAATCTGCCTACCCAAGGCAGTGTTTTTGCTCTCCATGCCGCGGAAACCAACCCGGAGACTATGTTGTTGACAGGTACCTTTAAACTTTAAGTTATTATTCGAATTTCAGCATTTTGGGAATCGGGATTTAGATTTTTAAACTTAGAACTTTTATAGGATTGCATGCTCTACTCAGATTTATTTCGGGGGAATTAAGATAGAGGAACCTTGACCTTTGCATGTCTATAAGTTTAGATCTTGTAGTGGGATTCAACTTAGAGTTCCGATCTTTCAGGGAGAATTTTTATATCTGGTTCCGCTACCAAGGCCTTGATAGATTCAGGGGCCACACACTCGTTTATTTCGGAGGTCTTTGCAAACTTTCGCAAGATCCAGACCATTGGGCTAGATACAGCCTTTTCAGTAGTGTTGCCGTCAGGCAAGGAGATGGCAACTACCAATATTATCCGAGATATAGACCTTGAGCTGCACGGTAATCTTGTTTATGCGGATCTGATTGTGCTACCGATGCCGGAATTTGACATCATCCTAGGGATGGACTGGCTATTGAGGAACAGAGTGTTGATAGACTTCCAGCGGAGATCCGTTCTTGTCCGACCGCCTGGAATGGAGCAGTTCTTATTTGAGCCGGACAGGTACTTTCCTTTACCGCGCATTATTCCATATGTTCAGGCTAGGAAGCTCATGCATAGAGGGTGTCGGGCATTTCTAGCGACCTTTTTATCTGTCCCCGAGGATCCCAGCCAGGCAGCTTCAGATGTTCCGATTGTCAGAGATTTCTTAGACGTTTTTCCCGAAGACGTCTCTGGTATGCCACCCGAGAGAGAGGTGGAGTTTTCCATTGAGCTTATGCCAGGTACGGGTCCGATATCCAAAGCGCCGTACCGACTAGCACCGACAGAGATGGCAGAGCTTAAGAACCAGATTCAGGAACTTCTCGACAAGGAGTTCATTCGCCCGAGCTTTTCTCCATGGGGCGCGCCGGTCTTATTTGTGAAAAATAAGGATGGCTCGATGAGGCTTTGCATTGACTACCGGGAGTTGAACAGGGTTACAGTGAAGAATAAATACCCACTGTCGAGGATTGAGGATCTGTTTGACCAGTTGCAGGGAGCTTCGATTTTCTCCAAGATAGATCTGCATTCCGGTTATCACCAGTTGAGGGTGAGAGATGCTGATGTTTCGAAGACAGCTTTCAGGACTCGTTATGGTCACTACGAGTTCCTTGTGATGTCGTTCGGTCTGACGAATGCGCCAGCGATCTTCATGGATCTAATGAATCGCGTATTTCAGCCGTACCTCGAACAGTTTGTGATAGTGTTCATAGATGACATTCTCGTCTACTCCAAGAGTCGGGAGGAGCAAAGCAGGCATCTGACCACAGTGTTGCAGACATTGCAGAAGCACAAACTATTCGCAAAGTTCAGTAAGTGCGAATTCTGGTTAGAGATGGTGGCGTTCTTGGGCCACATTTTTTCTAGCAGTGGCATTGAGGTAGACCCGGCGAAAGTTGCAGCAGTCAGAGATTGGGTTGTGCCTCAGAATGCATCAGAGATCCGCAGTTTTCTTGGGCTAGCAGGATATTACAGGAAGTTCATTCAGGGATTCTCATCCATTGCCGTTCCACTCACAGCACTGACAAAGAAAAATGTAAAGTTTGTGTGGAGCGAGGAGTGTCAGAAGAGCTTCGATACTTTGAAGCAACCTCTTATCTCAGCACCCGTTTTGGCTGTACCGTCAGGATCCGGCGAGTTTGTCCTTTATACCGATGCTTCGAAGCTTGGTTTAGGTGCAGTTTTGATGCAGCATGGGAGAGTGATAGTGTATGCTTCTCGACAGCTGAAAATCCACGAGAAGAACTACCCCACTCATGATCTAGAGTTGGCCGCAGTAGTTTTTGCCTTGAAGATTTGGAGACACTATCTGTATGGAGAGAAGTGTCAGATCTTTACCGACCATAAGAGCCTCAAGTATTTCTTTACGCAGAAGGAGCTGAACATGCGTCAGAGGCGTTGGTTGGAGCTTGTGAAAGATTACGATTGTGACATTAGCTACCACCCGGGTAAAGCTAATGTAGTTGCGGATGCTTTGAGCAGGAAAGTAGCAGTGATGGCTTACTTGACGATTCAGAAACCTCTTCAGATTGAGATGCAGAAGTTTGATCTTGAGACTTATCCGCGAGGTAGAGTTCCTCGTTTATCTACCTTGACTATCCAGTCCTCTCTTATTGACCGTATTCGCAGCGGTCAGGCAGCAGATGAGCAGTTGGCACAGTGGAAGAAGAGAGATGAAGCCAAGGGCAGTGTTTTGTATACAGTCAGCGACGGTATTGTGAGATACCGAGATAGGATATGGGTTCCTAGCAGTGATTCTATCCGAGCAGACATCTTATTAGAGGCCCACATGTCCCCGTACTCCATTCACCTTGGGAGTACGAAGATGTACAAGGATCTGCAGCTATTGTATTGGTGGCCATGGATGAAGAAGGACATCAGGCGATTTGTGTCCGAGTGTCTGACTTGCCAGTTAGTGAAGGCCGAGCATCAAAGACCAGCAGGTTTGCTCAAGCCTCTCCCTATTCCCGAGTGGAAGTGGGAGAATGTTACCATGGACTTTGTGACCGGATTGCCGAGGTCAGCCAGAGGATCGAATGCCATCTGGGTGATTGTAGATCGTCATACCAAATCAGCGCACTTCTTGCCTATTAAGATGACTTTCACCATGATTCAGTATGCAGAGCTGTATATCCGAGAGATAGTCCGACTCCATGGTATTCCAGTTTCGATCGTATCCGACAGAGATCCCAGATTCACTTCCTCATTTTGGAAGAGTTTGCATTCGACTTTGGGTACGAAGTTGCTGTTTAGCACAGCTTTCCATCCGCAGACGGATGGGCAGTCAGAGCGAGTTATTCAGATTTTGGAGGATCTTTTTCGCGCTTGCGTCATCGATTTCTCAGGGAGTTGGGAGTCGAACTTGCCACTGGTTGAGTTTACCTACAACAACAGCTTCCAGTCTTCTATTGGTATGGCTCCGTATGAAGCACTGTATGGCCGCAAGTGTAGATCTCTTGTTCATTGGGATGAAGTAGGAGAGAGAGCAGAGTTGGGTCCAGAGATTGTTCAGCAGGCAGCAGATGTAGTAGTCAAGATCCGTGATAGGATGAGGACTGCTCAGAGCCGACAGAAGAGTTATGCCGATCAGCGGAGGAGAGACTTAGAGTTTGCAGTGGGCGATCATGTCTTCGTGAAAGTGGCACCTATGAAGGGTGTCATGAGATTTGGGAAGAAAGGGAAGCTCAGTCCGAGATTCATTGGACCGTTTGAGATCCTCGACAGATTTGGGACGCTAGCGTATCGTGTGGCTCTTCCGCCGAATCTGGCCGGAGTACACAATGTGTTCCACGTCTCCATGCTGAGAAAGTACATGGCGAACCCTTCGCATGTGCTAAATTTCGAGCCGTTGCAGCTTACTCCGAACTTATCTTATGAGGAGAGACCCGTGCAGATCCTAGACATACAGGAGAAGAAAATTCGGAACAAGCTTGTTAAGCGAGTCAAAGTCAAATGGCTCAACCATTCAGAGGAGGAAGCTACGTGGGAGTCTGAGCCGGAGATGAGAGATCGATACCTCGAGTTAGTCGGTGAGTTCTAATTTCGAGGACGAAATTTCTTTTAAGGGGGGGAGAATTGTAGAACCCGTAAATCAGTAGACGTATAAGCCATGCATAATTCTAGATTTTTAAATTTAATTGACTTCATTGCATAATTATTTTAAATGCATTTGTTTGAAGTTAATTATTTATTATTTCAGTTCAGTAGTTTGATTTTTAGCATTTCAGTTATTTCAGTGAGGCCGGACCGGAGTTGGAGTTTTGAGATAGAATTTAAGATTCGAGAAATATTTCCAGAAGTTAACTTAGCTAGCAACTAAGTTCATTTAAGTTAGAAATGGAGGTTTGAGGATTTAATTTAATTATTTGAGGTGATTAAGAAATGAACTCATTTAAGTTATTAAATTAAGGGGTTAGCTCACTAAATTATTTAAAGGATTAGTAAGGCTTTCAAGGATTATTAGTTGACTAGATAACCAACACTTCCCACTCATTTTATTAGCATGATTTCGGCCCCTTGGATTTATTAAGCAATTCATTCCAACTCATCAACTTTGACCAATTCTTTGCATGTAATTAGTAGGATAATTCTAGGATTTTTGGGAGCACAATTTAATTAAATAAATGGACATATCCTAGACTAGAAAATAAGCAAAAATTGGCCACTACCTCCTAGAAGCATCCACCAACTCATTTGATATCAAAACATAATTCAAAAATTCAAAATGGGAAGACTTGGTCTTGGATCTTCCTTATATCTTGCACCCACTTCCCTCACCCTCCTAACCATTTTTTCCCCCCCTCTCCTTTTCGAAAATTCAGAGAGAATTCAAACTAATTTTCAGTAGAAAAATCGTGAGTCTTAGCTAGAGGGAAGGGAAGAAAAAAAATCGAGAGCTTAGGCAAGGTAGAAAAGGAAGCCACTCCGTCTCCTCCGCGCCGTCTCGTCTTTTCTTTTCGTTTCTATTTCAAACGATAACAAGGCATGTCTAGATTCTTTCTAAACCTCAATCAAGTCATATTATCATTTATTTTTCAGTACATGATCATGTTTATTCAAGTAAAAATCGAGATCCATGTCAAAATATTTTGAAACAACACATGCAGAATTTTCGATTTTCCTTGGCAAGCTTCACGGTTTCTTTTGGTTTGTGAGTTTCAGGTGTTGGATCGACTCCAGGCTCCCAAGGCGACTTATATACATGTAAAGGATGCATTAGGACCACATTTTTCCATCGTTTTCAGCCCATGCTCGCTGGAAAGCAAGAAATGACAGCAACACCATTTGTGTCCCTTTTTGAGTTCGAAAATTTCAGTTTTTATGTCAAGGGGTTTGGATCTGATCTTGGCTGCCCTAAGGGCTCTTAGCCATGGTTGGATCACTTCCCTAACATGTCTAAGACGTGACTAAGTCACCCTTTTGGTGGCTTGGTCCATGGTTCATCGGTTTTTAATAAAAACATCACAACAGCCCCTATACCCCTTGGGCTACTTCGGTTGGACAGCTTTCGGTTCGTTTCTTTTGGTTGCTTGGTATGGATCTTGGTTGGCCTATGGCCCTTAGCCATGGTTCATATCATGCTCCTAGATGTCTAGATCGTGCCATGGTTAATCAAATGGCCACTGGAACGACGCAAGACATCGATCTAATCAAAACACTACACACGCATGCACGTTGGCTCTCGGTTAGACCCTTCGGTTGAGTTTTGGTATGATGCGGATTGTGGCTGGCCTAGGGCCCTTAGCCATGGTTTAAATCATTCCTTGGGATGCTGGTAAGAGTCTCTGGTCGGTTTTTCACGCCCCAATGGCCGGTAGTCTCGAAAACAACACAAGTTACACGGGTGTGCAGCTGCTGGAAATTTACAGCAAGTTGCTGTGTCGTTTAGAAGGCTCGTTTGAGTTCTTGGTTGGCTTTTAGCCCATCGCCTTGGACTGGACAGTGCCTCATTGAGCTAGGAAGGTCATGTTTTTGACCGTTTGTGATTCGGATGATTTTTGAGGTCGTACGAGAATTTACGGTGCGATGTGCCAAATTGACTCTCGAAAGAGCGTTTCGTGTTTTGGCCTCCATTTCACCTAGATTTCGACCCTATCATTTTAGGAGCATTATTTTATGATTTTTCAGCGTATTTTAATCATTACTATACTTCGGTTCGGTGTCGGTTCAGGTTGGCTCGTAGTAATGATTAAATGCGAAGTCATTAGGCATCATAGTCGCATCTTTTGAACGTAAATTGCATAGTTGGTCAAGTTTAAGCTATTGCATATTTTTTATGGCACAATTAGGTTGCAGCGAGCCTGGGGACGATCCAATCCAATCCAGTTGGTAAAATTACAGGAATTTTCATTACGCCAGTTAATTATTTTACGTGCATTAAATAGAAAATGATTATTTTTGAGATTTATGCGATATGGCTTGTGGTTCATTCACTATGTGGGAGTGTTATTTTATACGGTCGCCAGTGACCGATCAGTGCAGTATGGAACCACCCGGTCGCCAGTGACCGGCCAGCTCAGTTCAGTTTCAGCCTCCCCGGTAGCCAGTTACCGATCATTTCAGCTTAGTGCAGTGGCCACAGGCGTAAAACATAATCTCAACAGAAAATTTTACCAGATATTTCATTACAGGCTCCAAGGAGCAAATATTTTTACAGTGATTTTCAGTTCAGTTATGCACGTATTATAATTTCTCATTACAGATTATTTTCAGCATGCCTCATGACATGATATTTTATCCCATGCATATTTTAATTCAGATTTTTACTCGTTACTTGCGATATATGCATGCTGAGTCTTTAGGCTCACTAGACTTGATTGTTGTAGGTACTGATGAGGCCAAGGCCGAGGGCGGGGACCAGTGAGCCAGCTTGGGTCGGCAGTAGTGGCACCCGAGGACCTCAGTGCAGCAGTTGTTATTTTATTCCGCAAACAATTTTTATCAGTCGTTGGATAATTTTTAAATTGTTATTGTTGGCAAAACTTTATTTTCTTCCGCTGCTATTATTTTAAACATTGAACTTGATTCATAAGTCGATTTTATGAATGAGGCCATTTAAGTTCTTTTAAAAAAGAAAAATTTTTAATTTTCCGCAAATTTTCAAGAAAGGAGTTTTTGGCCCTTTACAATATGAGCCAGACACTGTCTGCGGGTAGCGATCAACATGCAACCACGGTTGATGGAAGGCAAGGAAAAATTAAACTCTTTTAATTTTTACTTTTACGGTTTAATATGAATTTTGAATCATATTCAAAATGAGGGATTTTAATTTTAAAATTGTCTCATCATTTTAATTTTTAAAATCACGTGCCACGAGTTTGTATGTTTGTCGGATTCATGCAACTATATTATTTAATAATATACATACATGCATACTACTATATATCGCATATATCATAATATGACATTCAACAATAACTAAGGATGATCGATCGCCAACACTATTAGATCCATGTGAGCCATACATGGATCCAGGTCCAAACCAAGGTGAATGCAGGGATGCAAATGCAACAATTACAAATGCTTCCAATATTTTACATGTCTTCATCTTGATCATCTCGGGCCCACCATCTTCTAGTCTTGATCTCCCACTATTTCTATTAATTACATTTAAATAGCCATGGCACATAAGGGATACATCTCATGGTGGGAATGGGCCATAAACCAGGCCCACTTTAATAATATCAAATATTAACAAAACAAATAAAACAGTAAAATATCCTAACATACACCTAACACATTAGTCAAGGCTCTCAATCATCCTTCATGCATTTAATATCAAATATTAACATCAATTAATTAAACAAATTTAATTAACTGATCAATCATATATCTAATAATTTATCACTAACCACCACAATTATTAAAGAATTTAATAAATTAAATAAATCCCTTTATTTAATTTCCAATTAAATCAATAATAATTGATTTCTTGTAAAACTCATTTTTACCATAAATAATTAAAATCATATTCTAATTATTTATTTCACAAGAAAATTATTAATTTTTCAAAAATTAATTTCCAAAATAAAAATTGAACCAATTTTCAAAAATATCAATTTTACCCAAAAATTTGAAAAATCAGAAAATCGCACCCTAGGTCCAAACAATTCAAGCCCATTATTCAGCGCGCTTCCCGAGACGCTCCCGGGCAACCGCCTGCCCACTGCCCGAACGTTTCGGGCAGCGGCTGCGGCCATGTGCGCGCAGAACGCGCACAGGCGCGCCGACGGGGACGCCTGCGCGCCCGCTGCGCGCTGCCGTGCGCGCACGGACTGCCCGGAACAGTTCCGGGCAGATTTAATTATTTTTTGTTTTTATTTCGAAAATCTGGAAAAATTAATTTTCGTGGTGCTAAATTTTCTGAAAAATTTTCTTGTGTGGTTAGAAATAAATTATTCAATATCAAAATCATACGATTCAGAAAACCTGGCTCTGATACCACTGTTGGATCTCGTTTTCTACACGCCCAAACGCAGCGGAGGTTTTAAAATTTTTATTTTATTTTGAAAAACAAAATAATTTTGCTTTAGGCGCTCGTATGATTTAACAAAACATTCATAGGATGTTTAGAAAATTATACCTTTGGTGAATAAATCACTGGACACCAACCGATCCGGTATAACAGATCTGGCTCTTGATGAATCCCTACGATCTTTCTTCAAGAGACTCCTTTCATTTCGTCTAATCAGGTCCACGACTAGATAGTATGTTCCTCTTTCAAATTGCACTAGAGAATGTGAAAGAGATTTGCGTAGGAGAGAAAAATTGAGAGACGGCACAATATTTCTTTTCAAAACAAGTGGCGATTTTTTTTATTCACTTTGAGGTGAGATTCTCGAAAGCCTTTTTGTGGTGGTTAGGGTTTGACTTTTCAACCTTTATTTATAATTAGATTATAACCTAATTACATAATTAACATTAATGGGCTTGATTAATTAATTGGGCTAGTCCAACTAGTTTAATTAATTTAATCAAAGTCCATTAAAACTTTAATTATTTAATATATTGGACTTGTACCCCTACAAGCCCATTAAACATATTATCCACCATATTTAATTTATTAATTAATCAACTCAACTTTTGAGCTTAATAAATTAAATACATTATAAATTCAACATTTGAATTTATTATTTAAATTATAAATTCAACTACTTGAATTTACATCACCTCCAAAATTTAATATTTAATAAACCCAACATTTGAGTTTAATAAATTAAATTATCAAATTTTATAAATTCAACTACTTGAATTTATTCTCTCAAAATTTAATTATCATAAATTCAACTTCTTGAATTTACTATATAATATAAATTCAACTTCTTGAATTTATTCTCTCAACGGGAACATACGATCCAGTACTTGTGTGACCCTCAATGGTTCATGGATACAGCTAGCCGTGGGTTCACAACTTTTTGTGATTCAGGACATAATCCTTTATTCGGGCTTACCCTAGTTAGCCTCATTCTTTTCATCAACACCTTGATCAAGATTGTCAGAACTCATTTCTGATTGCACCCATCGGATCATGGTAAGAGCGTCTAGTAGCATCGCCCCATGATCCCCTAGGTATCACTGATAGTGCCTGCAAGAACCAGTCGATTATGATTAGCGTACAGTACGGTCCCTTCATCTCATATATCCCGATCGAATCTGCAACCATTGGTTCATCGAGGGTTGCATATTAATTCGATAACTATGTGACAACTATAATAGTGGCATCGCGTGTACTATTTGGAGAACTCCTTCTCCAACGTATATCTCGTACTCTGGCCAGTGATTCCATGCACTATTATTTATTAGATCACATAGGATATCTACACCCGTAGGTGAGCGGTGAATCCCCGACTACAATGCACTGTGTGGGGACCCGGACGCTAATCAATTCTTAATCATCATCAGGATCAATTTATTAATTGAGTAATTAGGGTCATAAAATTTTTCTTTTTAAAATGCGGAATGTAGTGAAATCAGACTAATAACAACTCAGTATAAAATAAAGTACAGTCCTGTACCGTCTACAAATCAGTACAACTAAGGTTCAACATCTAAATATCAAGTGTCAAAACTCTATATACATCAAAGTCCGAAGTCTCCACTCTATCACGATCTCTCTTCATCTCCTGAACCCTGATCCTGTCCCCCTGTTGTCATGTACACATACAAACAAGACAACAGCCGGATAATTCCGGTGAGAATATAATCCCAGTATAAAATCAACGAAACATGCAATCATATGATAAACATAGAGCATGGATAGATACAACAATATATATCAAAAGCGGAAACATAATCAATATCAAACTATCGATAATGCTCGTGACTCCACGACTCAGACTAGACTCAATCCTAGTCTAGGGATCCCGGTTTCAAGATATGGTATTCCTATATCGACCAACAGTAATAGAAAAGACTCCAGTTCTATCCACGTCGATATAAACCAAACATCCAGTGTCCTGACTTAACCGTCATGGACTGTGGCTCCTATCGCCAATATCCTATCTTGTGACATCGTGCAATGTGCCCGTGGCGATCCCGCCACTATCAGGCACATCTGTCCCAAGATTTCTACACCATCTAGTGACATCGTGCAATGTGCCCGTGGCGATCCCACCACTATAAGGCATTTCTGTCACAAGATTACTCGTCTAATACCTGCTATCTATAATTCAAGAGAACAAGTATATCAATCAAATCAATGCAAATATCAATGCAATAAAATAAAGTATGTGCTTTAGGGAACTCACGTCTAAACCGACTCAAGTCGATCTCCCAATACCACATTGAATTATACCTTTCGTTTGTGGTCTCGGTCGGATGCAATCTCATTTCTGAACTCAAGACTATCTCTGTAAATCTGAAACGACATGTCGAGAATCATAATATCAATATTCTATTCTCATTCAAACACTGAATCTGATTAACTCTGGATTTAATTCAAAATCAACGGCATAGTGGTACCATCTCAGTATCCCAGTCAATACAACATCACCAGATAACAGTTACAATCCATAACCCATATCCAATACATTCTATAATCATTTATAATTCAAATTTGTCCAATATCAACCGATATATGTCTGGAAATTCATAATAATTCCATAATCAAGCTGTTTCTTAATCTGACTTCGATTCTACGACGTCTAACATATCAAGAACATCATATAAGAATCCTATTCAATTCTGACAATGACATAATTTCAAAGCATGTCAAAACGTAGCAAAACTTACGTCAAGTTGTAGCCTACGTTGATAGGATTACAGTACTGAAGTCAGATTACAATTCGGACGGACGGATTCTCTTTTCTCGATTCTTCTCTTTTCTTTCTACTGAAGGAAACCAACGTATATATGTTATATATCTATCCTAAGTTGCATGTTTCAGCAACGTGTCATTTTTTTCTTGAATCTCGATTGGCGCTCGGGCGGTGCTAAACTACCGCTCGGGCGCAGCATTCTCTGTCCATGCGCTTGTTTATTATGCACTAGCGCTCGGGCGGTCACAAAATACCACGCTCGGCGCCGCATCCTCTGCCCAACATGCTCCTGTTGAACATTGGCGCTCGGCGGTTATTTTCTACCGCTCGGGCGCCAATA
>NC_134564.1:5458117-5504680 GCF_025594145.1 Primulina tabacum
AGATGGGGAATGCATGTTCTCAATTCCCATCTTGGCCAACAGTGCTTGAAATCTAGCGGGAAGGAGTGCTTTAGTGAACAAATCTCCAAGTTGTAACTGAGAGGCAACATGTAGAACTTTGATGAACGTGACAGTCAATTTCGATATGCTTTGTGCGTTCGTGGAACACAGAGTTGGATGCTATATAAATGGCGGCATGATTGTCGCAAAATAGTGTCACATGTGTGTCAACAATAGTGCACAGGTCTTTGAGCAAGGAAATCATCCATACTGCTTCACAAGTGGCATTTGCCATGGAACTGTACTCGGCTTCAGCGGACGATTTTGATACGGTATGTTGCTTCTTTCATTTCCATGAAACTAACGAGCTGCCAAGCATCACACAAAATCCAGAAACCGATCGACGTGCATCTGGACAAGCAGTCCAATAAGAATCCGAAAACACATGCAATCTAACTTCGGACAGGGACTGTTTTGGACTTGGAGCTGTAAAACAGTCCCTGTCCCGCCGTTCCCTCGACGTATCTCAAACAGAATATACGGATTGTAAATGAGTAGATCTTGGGGCAGAAACAAACTGGCTTAACGTTTACTGAATAAACCAAATCTGGACGGGTGATGGTGAGATAAAGTAGCTTTCCCACGAGCTTACGATACACGGAGGGATCTGTTAACAGCTCACCATCATCTTGATAAGTTTTGAATTAGCATCCATGGGAGTAGTTCGTGGTTTACTCCCAATAAGACCGGCTTCAGTGAGCAATTGAAGAGCATAATGGCGTTGACAAATATATATATATATATACCTCGTGAAGATCTGGCTACGTCAATGCTCAATAAGTACTTCAAGCCACCCAAGTCTTTTAGCTTGAATTGCATGTTCAGGAAGGCTTTCAAACTCTCAGCTTGAGTTGTATCATTTGTTACAATTACAATATCATCCACACAGACTAATAGGGCCAAAAACACGTCACCATGTGTGCGAACAAGCAATGAATTGTCCGCATGGGATTGAACGAAACAAATATTGAGCAGGGTGGAAGAAAACTTAGCAAACCATTGTCGAGAAGTTTGTTGAGTCCGTATAGAGATTTTTGTAGCTTACAAACAGCATCAAAAACCATCCTCGAACAGCGGCAAACGCTAGCAAAGTTCGAACAATGACTAACTTTGCAACCGGTGAAAAAGTTTCAAATAATCCACACCTTCTTGTTGAGTATACTTTTTTGCTACTAACCGTGCTTTATATCGTTCTAGAGTCCCATCCGCCAAGAACTTGGCTATGTAGACACAGTTACAACCACTGCTTCCCGGATGTAAGAAACAATGGACCGAGTACATGCTCTCTAAAGCACCGCAACTCATCAGTCATGTCGTGGCGCCATTCCGGATGTTGAACAGCTTGAGAAAAGGCGCGATGCTCATGAATGGAGGAAATGTTGTTGACAAAAATTCGATAAGGAGTAGATAGTCTATAGGTGCTAAGGACCGAAGATAGGGGGTGGACAGTAGATGGCTTGGTTGATGACGAGGAAGAGTAGCAAAGCAGTGATAGTCATGTAAGTGGCTAGGCTTGGTGGATACTCTTTTGGAACGAGTTTGGGGAAGTTGGTCGGGAAGAAGACACTAATAGACGGCAAGGACAGATCAATATGGGTAGGAAGAACATTTTCAGAAAGAAATGCAAAGAAGAATCAGGAGGAGCATATTGGTTTGCAAAAGGGAAGGATTGTTCATGAAAACACATCCGAGATATATAAACTTCATTAGTGTCAATGTTGAGAAGTTTATAAGTCATATAACCTGTAGGATATCAAAGAATATGGACTTGGTGGCACGAGGAGAAAATTTAGAACGTTGACTCAAAAGAGTGGAACCATAACAAAGGCACCCAAATGATTTAAGGTGGAGAGTTTCTTGAACAATAACTCAAAAGGACTTTTGTTGGAAATACGGGGGGGAAGGGGTCCGGTTGATAAGATACACTGCAGTTAGCACACAATCACTCCAATAGACCAAAGGAACATGTGAATGAAACAATGAAGCTCGGGCTACATTCAAGATCTGTTGATGTTTATGTTCCACGATAGAGTTTTGTACTTTTGTTGTGGTCGTTCAACGCCAGAATGATAGGACACAATCCTCCTGGACTTAAAAAAAGGTGGAAAAATTTAATTGCGGGGCATTGTCGGATCGAATAGATTTGACCTTGGAACCAAATTGAGTCTGCACCAGTTTGCAAAACTCAGGAAAAATTCCTAAAACATCAGACTTTGCTTTCATCAAATAAACCCAAGTGTAACGTGTATGGTTATCAACAATGGTAAGAAAGTACTTGTATCCTTCAACACTTAAAAGGGTGAAAGGGATCCTAAACATCAATGTGAATCAATTCAAAAGAAGTATCACAAGTTAGATGGTTGGAAGTAAATGGCAATCTCTTTTGATTAGCTAAATGACAAATAGAGCAATCAAACATATCATTTTGATTTATTGAATTGCTTTGAAGTAAAGTTCCTAGCACAGATAACCTAGGTAAAGATGGATGCCCCATTCTATAATGTCACAATTTGCTTTGAGGAAGAAAAATATTACAAATCGCTGGGAGTATGCTGGAGTTTTTCAGAACATAAAGGTTACCAACACGACTACCCGTCCCAATCCTCCTTTCCTTGATGATGTCCTGAATGAAACAAGAATCAGAAGAAAAAGACACAGAACAGTTTAGATGCTCGGTAAAAGAGCTGATGGAAATAAGATTGAAATGAAAATGATGAACAAAGGACATTCTCTAGCGCCAAGTAAGGAGATAGGAAAACGGATCTTATATGTGTTGTTGCCACTGTAGAATTGTTAGGTAGTGTGACAGTGGAATTTGTGGCTTTGTACGATTTGAAATATGCAAGAGAACAAAAAATATGATGTGTCGCCCCTGTGTCTAAAACCCAATGATTATTTAGAATGAATGAATCACTAAGGGATAATGAAGAAATATCACTGAGGCAAGATGCGGATGGTTCAAGCTGTTTGGAATCCATTGTGGTGCCATAGCCAAGCTGTAGTTGAGTACTCAAGAAGGCAAGGAGTTGCTTGCATTGCTCAGGACTTAGTGAATCATGTACATTGCTGATCGAGTCCGATTGTGAATTTGATTGAGTTTCAGCAGCCCTGAGATGATTTGCATGAACCTTGGATGCAGGTGGCTTCTCTTTGTATTTTGGGTGACTAGGTGGATATCCATGCACTTGGTAGCATTTATCAATGGTATGACCCGGATAGTGACATTAAGAACAGGTTATATGATATGATTTTCCACCTTTATCACCTTTACCATATGAAGATCCTTTTACAGCAGCAGTACTCGAATTTGGGGATTGGAGTGAGGTGCGAGCCATTGATGAACAAGAAATGTCAGAGTGTATGGATCGTTGATGTTCCTCTTGAACCACTAATGAAAAAATCTTCGATACGGTACGAATCGGATCCATCATCAAACTTAAGCAGGGATTTGAGCATACGATTCATTCAACCTCATAAAAAACTGCATAACACAATCTTGATTTTGGTACTTCACCCAATCTTTTATAGAACCACAATTACACACCAATACTGGTTGGAAATCCTTTAATTCATCCCATAAGGTCCTCAAACGAGTGTAGTAAGTACTAACATCCATCGAACCTTGCTATAATCCTGTTAATAGCTTTTTGATTTGAAAAATCCGAGGTGCATTACTTTGATGAAACCTTTCACAGAGATCGATCCAAACTTCGTGTGTGGTGGGAATATACATGAGGCTGTCTGCTATTTCCCGACTAGTAGCATTAAGCAGCCATGAAATCACCATGCTATTACATCTGATCCATGAACCATACAACAAATATTCAAGAGGAGGACGCATAAACGTACCATCGACGAAACCAAGCTTGTTTTTAGCGGTGAGTGTCATAGACATTGCATGACTCCGGGTATTGTAATTGTTTCCTGCTAGTGTGTGAGATACGAGTACGAGACCAGGATGATCGCCATTTTGGAGAAAATATGGGCTGCTCGAATTGTCAAGAACAACTCGCCCACTCTGAGAATTCAAAGCTTGGACATGTGATGCATTAGGTTTCACCATGGCGGAATTTTAATTCTCTGATACCATATTAGAAATGAAACCCAATGGAACTTGCAAGCAAAACTCCGTTGAATATGTGTAAGGTTTTACAGAGAAGATGAATTGAGATCTGAAATCTAAATAGTAACTACCACTACCTATCTATTTATACCAAAATGTCGATGTTAAGAGGTAAAAAAAATATTTTTTTCTTAGTTATTGTTGTTTTTTCTCAATTTTTGATAGTTGATATAAATGCAGAAAATGATGTTCGTTATATCTAATCAGCTTTTTTTATATTTTTTTGTTACTCTGATTTTTTACTTTCTTCATTCATTATTCATTTATTCTTCCTTACCTTTTTTTGTTGGCATACTTGTGAATGGTTGATTCAGTTGCTCTACCAAATTGTTGTTCAGGTTAATTAGAAATTCCAGACAACAGTCAAGTAGACTATCACAAAATAAGCAGTTTCCAAATAGAAGATCTTTTGGGCTTGTAAATGATGAAGGGGTTGATGTTATACATGAAAGAATCAAACAATGGCGTGCCAGGTATTGTATTGCCGCTGAAGACCAAACTTTTCACTGCTTCCTTGATTTGGAAGAGATGCCATATTTTAAGTATTTTCTTGAAAGTCAATTGCTTGATTATTTACTTTAGCTTCAAAATAAAGGTGTGTTCATCTGATTTTTATTTCAGCATCTATGAAAAGCGGTTGTGGGCAGTTCCTTCTCCTACGAAGAGTGGTCTAATGCAGGTTTACTTGCTAATGTACATGTTATTTGTTTGGTATGGACTATTCATTTTGTATGTTGGTTAGTGATTCTGATATGCAAAGAGGGCATTAGTGAAGTTAAAATTTAAGTCTGATGGAGTGAAGCAGAATCATTATTCCTCAATTTTCCTGAAAGTGTAAGTAGCTCGATTGGATGAACACTTTTGTCAGATCCTATTCATTATGGAGAACTAGCATACTAATTGTTAAAAGAACGTCGTATCGGTGACTATACAGTTGCTTAAAATGCTCTTTCAACTTGAGGTACATGGGTATTGTCCCTTCTAGTAGGAGAATATGAACTAATTAAGGAGTCCAAGGAGATAAGGTGTCTCATAGAATTGAGACATATATGTTATGTACCTCGACTTAGGATAATGTTCCTGTTTTCAAATTTGCAGCGAATTCTGGGAAGCACTGAATCAAAAGAAATGATATTAAGGAGGATAGAACCATGGATACACAGGGAACTGCAGGCTATTCTTAAAGATCCTGATCCCACTGTCATCGTACATGTTGCCACCTCGCTTTTCATCTCAAGATACGAGAAGAAAACTGACAACTTTCGAGGGCCAGTAGGTGTTGAATCTGATTCTCTCGCACCCTTGCGACCTTTTCTTCATGAGCATGCTGATTTGTTTTGGCATGAACTTAGGTACACAGACTTGATATTCTTATCCACCTGTTATTGTACTAAATTTTCAGAAGTACACAGACTTGATATTCTTATCTACCTGTTATTGTACTAAATTTTCAGAGTCTACACTCTTGCATGCGTAACCGGAGTTGCGATCTTGTGGGATTCACTTTAGAATTTGATACCCCTGTTAGACCTCAATAATAGACTCTATCCCCAAGTGTATTCACAAGTCTTTCCTGTAAATTTGAAGAGCCAATTCTTCTCGACCATGTAGAACAATGATAACATTCCGTTTTGGCCATCACGTCTTTGATAGGCACAACCTCATGCCTGCAAACATCAATGCACAACTATTTGTGACACACCTAGGTCGGTGATACGGGTGTTTATGACTATGTTCTGATGGAGTAAAGAAAATCTTTGCAGATGCTTTGCAGAAAGCTCGTTTTCCCTGGAAGCATATGATAAGGTGGTAGAGTACAAGTGACTCGACCTAGAGGATGACTTTTATGATCTTAGTGCTGTCTGATGATTGAAGTAAATGATTCTTTCCGTTCCAAGATTCTATACCTGTCTTCAATCTTGGATTGAGATGTGGTAAGTTCAGTTGCAGCCTGCAGGAAGACTAAAGGAAATGGAACTTTAAAGGGTGAGGGCTCCAACTCTTACAATGTGTGTGGATTGATAATGCGAGTTGTTATATAGCTTTTGATTCTATTTGGCAGTCTTCATTCATAAGAATGCATCTTATAGAATTTGATACCAACTTCCTTTGGTGCATCTGATACTCAAATAACCAGAGGAAACTTGGTTCAACTTGAGTATTTTCAATCTATACAATACCAACACTTATGATCCTTGTGCACTGTTAGCTAATACTCTCCTTTAGCATGACTATGTACTCATAAATTTGGATTCTACATGATACATTGTGTAAATTTCTTGGAAGTTTTTGTATGTAGTGGTGTCGTTGTGTTGGGGGTCGCTATATAGTTTGTTTTACGTAAAGCTCTCTATTTTTGTTGATAATTTGTCTAGAAATGCTTTAACTGATGTTTGCCTATATTTTCCTCACTGTTGATAAAGAAAGAACGTACAGCTGAGCAAGCAATTGCTTCCTTAATTCGCAGTTGGTACAATGATAGTCGATAGAGGCATAAACCATCTATAGTTTCCTCTCTCCTATATATGCATGGAGATAAATTGACTAATTATTGTTCCCTTTATTTATTAGTTTCTTGGAGGGAAATAAAATTATTTGTACTTCATGCTTCTCGTTACACGCACCTATTTTAGTGACGGTGCTCGAAAGATGCATAATGCAAGTTTTATTGACTTTTTTATGGATCTGGAGAATGAAGACACCCAGAATAATTAATATATTTGTGTCTTATTATCTTAGTGGAAGGAGCTTTCTCATGTCAGCTGATAATTGTGCACTGTTCAGGGTAAGTTATGTTTTTCAATTTTACATTCTCCATATCTATGTTTGTGACCCTTTGATGTACAGTCTTTTCCGGGATCAAAGTCCTCTGCTGGTCAATGTTTATAAAGTGGTGAAAATCTAAGAGGTTTTTTTTTTTTATTTGGCGGAAGAAAAGAAGGGTAACATCAAGAACACCGAATGTTTCCTGATAGACACTTCCAACAAAAACTTCTGGAATTTCCTACTTGTGGCCCTTGAGAAAAGGCTACAAGTCTCAATTTATTGCCTGATACACAAACCATTTGACTCGAAACTCTCGTTCGTGTTACAATTGGCTCCATAACATAATACCTGCAGCAATTTTGTTTTCGGTTTTGATTTTGAATTTTCTTGTGGACATTCTATGGTGCATATTGTGCCCTTTTTCTGGCGCCATATCATAGTTGGATTCCTCGTTTGCTAATTTCTTGTGGTATGCCACAATGATCCAGTGGCTGAGAATCCTTTCATATTTTGTTTGATCGTTAGACTTGCATTAGGCCCCATGGCTTATGATATGAACAACTGCATTCAGACGACGAGGTCTAGTCACAAATTGGTCGGCCTAATATATGCATGAATTTTCCTCCAGATATCTATGTTGTTGCATGAGCGATATGGAAGGTGTGGTGCACCACACTTTGGTGCAGTTTCTTGTTAATTTGTACCATATCACCTTCTGTTTCGTGAACGGAACAGGTCGCGAACCAGAAATGGACGAGGGAAGGAACTACGAGATGTGCATCAAGGACGTAAGAGATGGAACATCGGATTTGGTGAAGCTATCTGATTCATGAAAAGTGACACCTGCTAATCTATTGGCTTGCAACAAGGCTGCACCACGATGAGCGTACTCACAATGTGGGACTGAAGGCAAAACATTCTGCAGGAAGGGGAACAAGATGAGTGATTTCTAAGCAACAACTTGTAATATAACTGCTCAAGAAATCGGATGTGAAATTGTTTAAAATGACCATATCTTTTTTGTGAAATTGCCAATTTAAGTATAAATAGTGGGAGCCATTGAACCTCACCTGGATATACGTGGATTCCTCACTTGTTTTGGGTATCCATCCAATAGCTTGTGTAGTTATGTTCAAATGGGTGTCGGAATACTGGTAAAGCCATGTGATTTCTTCTTGCTTCTAGTCCGATCTCATTCATAATTCATAAAAAAGGTCTCATATGGCCAATTTGCTTGATTTTGATTTTAAATCAAGTGATATCTGAATTATATTTTGAATATGTGTATTTGATTCAATATTTCTTAAATTGCATATGTTCTGTTTTAATTTATTTTGTATTTTGATACTAATCGAATAAGAAAATGGGCATTAGTCTCAAAAATTTGTTTGATTATTTCGATGAATTTATGTCAGAAGAAATTTAGATCCTCTGTTAATTTGTGTTCATGGGAAGTAATCATTATTGATTTGAAATAACAAATACCTAAATCAAGTGCAACATGAGAGTCTTTATATAATTCTTGTAGTTGCAAATTAAACTAACTATGTATGTTACATCTCATAAATTTTAAACTATTAGGTTTGCATTTTTTCACTCTTTTAGGAAATTAAATGTTAAATACAAATAAGATCGGTTGTATGTAATGTCAGAAGTTACAATATTTAATTTTTACACACTTGAAAAAGATATCAGGTTTCTGTCAGGAAACCGTGAACAGGGGATTCATGGTTTATGAGCTATACATGTTTATTTGACAAATATCTTACTATATATATCCAAATAAAAACAAATCATTGAATTGTCAAAATCAATCAGTTTTATCAATTTCAGAATACATAATTTCTTTCAATTGGATGAACTATCAAATTCAAAATTCTGTAACGGATGGAAATTGCGTACGTCCATATTCTAACCGACAGAGGCTCCCCGAAAAGTTCAATTTACATGCAACTCAAATTTCAAATTCAAATTTGAATGTTTAAATTATGAGTAAATTGTAGATAAATCTTTGAACCCTAACTCAAATTTGTTCCAACTCCTTCAACCTAAAAACTTTTACCTAAACTCCCTAAAAAGTTAAAAATGACAAACATATCCCTTATAAGTGTAATTTTTAATGATTGATTTTATGAGATCGAAAATGGTATCAGATCCAATGTTTTATTATTTCAAACATACAAATAAATTATTATAAAGTAATTAAATGTTTGAGGTGGAGAATTTTCTCAATTAACATGAATCTGAACTCATGTTCAACATTAACTATTTACAGGATTTATTCCAGAACTCTGGAATATTTGAAACATGAAGATCTAACCAATGTTAGATATCAAGAAGGAACCTATCAGAATTTTAAAGTGAAATTATAATTCAAAATAACAGGTTCTTAGAAATAGTACTGGATTCCTCTAAACTCTCTGGAGATCTTAGAGAAATTCAAAAGACGGTACAAAATTATGGCAATATGCTGTATTATGTACCACAAAATATGGAGAAAATCCTTGAAAACCAGGAAGAAATTCTTGGAATATTAAAGGATATTCGAACAATAATTCAAATCCTAGAACAACAACCAAGTTCTAGTAAGAGAATTTCAGAAGGAAGGTTACCACCATCTTATGGTACTGAACCCTTGTTACATCAAGGGAAGACCAAAGTAGTGTTAAAACATTTGACTGAAGAAGAAAAAATGATAATCTAATTAAATCGGTCTCAGAAAATAAATTAATCTGATGAAAACTTTAGAAAGGATTGCTCTCAAGGATCTACAAGAACTTGCAGAATCATTTGCAAATCTCAAAGTCGTAGATCTAAAGATAAACACAACGGGAAGTGAACCACCTTCTATAACCTGATCATCTTCTCAAGAACCACCAAAGGAAAGTGTGGGATCTCAGAATATAAATATGAGAGAATCTCTACCCGATTTCCATACTGGTGAAGAATCACACCCACCGGGAACAAGGACAAGGAGAAATCAAATTCCCTTGCACCAAACACTCTGTGGGAAAACTGTTTTAGAATCTATACATCCTTATGGGGTTATGCTTATCTTTGATGTACTAGATTTCAAAAACAGAGAAGATCTCATAGATGACTGGACATCTGCTATGAGAATCGCTGCAAGAACACTTGATCTCAACAGAGAATGATTCATTAAACTCCTACAAATGAGTCTTATGTGATCAGTTAAAATTGCTTGGGACATGACTTCATTAGAAATCAAAGAGTCAGTCATAGCTGGAGAATCTCTTAGTGAGATAGCTGGAAAAATGGCTACACTATTTAAAGCACAATTTATAGGGGTAGACAATTTTAACAGTCAAGATACAAAGAAGATGAAGAAATATATTCAAGCTCTGTATATCCTTGAATACATGACATATGTTTAGTGGATGAATATATTATGTTAACTAAATATATATGGTGTTAGAACTTTTCAAGTTCGCAATCTTGATTTTGATGTTAACAAAATTTGTTATTGTGTTTCTAACATATTTAGTCAAGTGTGAAGTTATTAAAACAAGAAGCAAGCCGAAACTGAATTCTGCACAAATTGAATTTCTGGCAATCTTTGGTATTTTGATGATATCTCTCAACTGTATGATCCAAATGACAATCCGCCAACTGGACTAATCAGAAAACTCAATTTGGAACAAATCGTATCTCACATCAGTTTGGCAAAATCGGATGTTATCATGGTCTAACTTATCGCTGAATTACCGAACTGATCACACGAAAACAGCAATCAGTTGGGTTTGAGCAGTTGCAGTATTTTGGTCATATCTCTCAGCTCAGTTATTGAAATGAAGCGATTCAGTATGCGTTGAAAAGATAAGACAAAGATGTGGGGACCCGAACCTTATTCGTCTTCTTAATCATTTTTGGGAATAATTAAATCAATTAAGATATAGAAGGTCTAATTTTTTTTTTAAAATACAAGAGTACGCAACATATGAAATAAATCTTATCTCATTTACAAAATCAATATCCAGATCTAAGTACAAGTCCTGTACAAAAGTAAATCATAACAAACTACTGTTCAGTCACTACATGTCAAGTAATGAAACAGATCTACTTCTAAGTCCGGATCTCCACGCTAACTGTCATCTCTCATCTTCTTCTTGACCCTGATCCTGTCCCACCTGTTGTCATGCACACATACAAACAAGACAATAGCCGGATAACTTCGGTGAGAATATAATTCCAGTATAAACAATGTAAACATGCAATCATACAAACATATATAAAAGCATAAAACAGATATCAATAGCATGTATCAAATCAGAAAGACATGTATCGATATAAAACTGTAAATAACTCGTGACTCGTCATCTCAGACTCGACTCATCTCTAATCTAGGGATCCCGGTTCCTGGACATTGTCTCATATATCGAATCTCAGCGATAGGAATAAATCAATTCCTAAGCAAACATCGATATAAACCAAACATCCATTGTGTTGGCATATCCGCCACAGACTTGGCATATCCTGCCAATGATTTGGGAAACTCAAGTTAAATCAAACTCTAGTTGTGCAATCCCAGATCAACATTGATTTATACCTTTCTTTCGTCGGTTTCTGGTTCTGTCGAAGTCTTGAATTCGAATATATCATTTACTCAATCTGGCAATGACAATATCGAGGGGTATAATATCAATACACAATTCAAATCAATACTGGATATAATCAGAACTAAATCAAATTCTGTTTCAACAGCATAACTGCACAATCTCAATATACTTAGCAATACCAATCAACAGATATCAATTCCCACAACTCATAATCAATAACAATACAAATCTGATATCACATCTCAATCAAATCAACTCTGAAAATCATAACAATTTCATACGGTATCCGTTCTTCAATCCGGTTTCGATTATACGATGTCTAATGTATCAAGAACACCATATATGGATCATATCCGATTCCTTCAATATCATATTTTCAAATCATATCAAAATATAAGAAAACTTACGTCTAGTTGAAGCTCTCGTCGATAGAAACACAGTATCGAAGTCGGATTGAAATTCTGACAGGCGGATCTTGCACAATCACAAATCTAAAATATGAAAAGGCGTAAGGATTTTCACCTATCCTTCGCTGAAGCTTTTCTCGATTCTCTCTCTGAGATTTCAAGGAAATGCTGAAGAATTATATACTCAAGTGCATGGTGAAGAAACGTGGCTCATCCTTTAGGCTGCACGTCTCGCGCATATGCGTGACCTCTTTCGGCGCATATGCGCGAGACACTATGTCTCGGCGCGTAGCATCACGGTAACTCGCGCATATGTGCGCCCTCACTCGGCGCATATGCGCGAGGTTTTTTGCAACTCTCTGCCATCCTCGCGCATATGCGCGAGGTTCTCTACCTACCTCGCGCATATGCATCCTATCCGGTCGCGCATATGCGCGACCGGATAGGATGCATATGCGCGAGGTAGGTAGAGAATGCGCGAGGGGTTCAGTCCTCACACATAATTCGTGTCTTCGCTCGTCTTTCCCGGTCTGATCCGTTCTGTCTATAATCACATCAATTTATCAACAAATCATTTCAGATTACAATAATCAAAATCTCGGGCATTACATAAGATCTACAAATCATTTTCAGAAGTCAAAGTCTGAATCGAAGCCTAAGATGATGATAAATGACGATGAAGCTACTGGTTCTGCACAAACTGAAATCTGTTAGGCTGATTTCAGCACACCAACTGAAACTGAACTGAACCAAACCAGTTGAACTGAACCAGACAAGCTGAAAACCAGTTGAACCAGATCAGTTGAACTGAACTGAACCAGACCAGCTGAAGACCAGTTGAACTAGACCAGCTGAACTGAACCGAACCAGACCAACTGAACCAGCTGAACTGAACTGAACCAGCTGAACTGAACTGAACCAGCAGTTGACCAACTGAACTGAACTGAACCAGCTGCTGACCAGTTGAACTGAACGACCAGTTGAGTTGACCAGTCGAGAAAAAGTCCAGCAAGACGAATTTGACCGTTGCAATCTCAGAAACAGTACAGAAACTTTCCAAACGGTCATATTCTTGTGTCTAACGTATATATCATTGTTGGGGCTTATAAATACAACATCTAGAAGATCAAACAAGAGCTTTTGAAGAGGATTCAAAGTATGGACAGTTAGCATGAAGAAATCAGCTAGTTGAGAGCACAAGCCCTTGTGTGAGGATACATTTGAGATTTATACTATAAAGGATAAATTTCTCACACACAATCACTCACACATATACAAGAGAGTTGAACTTCAAAATTTAGTTGAGTGAGTCTTCACACAAAGACGTAAAACAATGTGTTTGTAGTCTTTGCATATGAGACATTAAACAATATGCTGATTGTGAGGTGCTGCCTACAATCTTGAGTGCTAGTAGTTCAGTTTAGGCAGTAGGTAAGTCCTAGCTGAGTGGGTTTGTACAAGTGTTTGTATAAATCAAAGTCTTCTAGTGAATCCTTCAAGGAGAAGAAGGGGTGACGTATGAGCATTTGAAGTCTTCGAACATCCATAAACAAATTTGTGTTTATTTGTTTATTGCATTTACTTATCATTTTCATAGTTTTAAAGATGCATTGTTGAAGCATTTTATGTGTTCTTCAAATACCAAAATATGGCATACCAAGTGTTTGATATAATGCTTCAACTAAAATATTTTATTCATTCAACTTGCATATATTTTAAATGCTTTACAAAATATTTAATCGGTTTCTACGAAGGATTATTTCAAGTATTTTCTGTTTGGTTTGAACACCAAACTCGATTTAATTCATCGGTGTTCAATATTTCAAGAACCGAGCTATTGTAGCTCAACGATTACCCCCTAATCGATCCTGTCAATTGATATCAGAGCGAGTGTTCTTGAAAAAACATTGAAACTGATTTTGATGTTTAAAATTCTAAAATTTCAGTTTTTTTACACATATATATGCAAAACTGAATTTTCGTGCAGCTTGTAGCGACCATGGGAAAAATGACATATCTCCTTGCTCGAGTGTCCAAATGACAAACCATTTTTTGCGTTGCAAACTAGACTTGTAGAGGATTACAGCGGTATAAAATTTGCAGCCTAATTATGCCCGAGAAAATACAGTTTATTTGTTGAAGACAGAGCATATGTGCTGTAGCAGAAAATGAGCCATGGAGAAAATTGGTTAGTTATCCCTCTTCTTTTATAAATTTCAAAATTTCAAAAATATAGGGGGGGAACTCATTAAAATTTTAATGGAGTTATTATTTTTAAATATTGAGGGGGAGAAAATTTTGTTTAAAATGTTTTGAAAATATGACTTTTTGATTCACACAAAAAGGGGGAGAAATATGTTAGTTGAGTTGATTGTTTATCCAAGTTTTGTGATCATCAAAAAGGGGAAGATTGTTGGAACTTTTCAAGTTCGCAATCTTGATTTTGATGTTAACAAAACTTGTTATTGTATTTCTAACATATTTACTCAAGTGTGAAATTATTAAAACAAGAAGCAAGCCGAAACTGAATTCTGCACAAACTGAATTTCTAGCAAGCTTCGGTATTTTAATGATATCTCTCAACTGGATGATCCAAATGACAATCTGCTAACTGGACTGATCCGAAAACTCAATTTGTAACAAATTGTACCTCACGTCAGTTTGGCAAAATCGGATGTTATCATGGTCTAACTGATCGCTGAATTACCGAATTGATCACACGAAAACAGCATTCAGTTGGTTTTGAGCAGTTGCAGTATTTTGGTCATATCTCTCAGCTCAGTTATTGAAATGAAGCGATTCAGTATGCGTTGAAAAGATAATACGAAGATCTACAAATCATCTTCAGAATTCAAAGTTTGAATCAAAGCCTAAGATGCTGATAAATGACTATGAAGCTACTGGTTATGCACAAACTGAAATCAGCTAGGTTGATTTCAGCACACCAGCTGAAACTGAACCGAACCGAACCAGTTGAACTGAACCAGACCAGCTGAAGACCAGTTGAACAAGATCAGTTGAACTGAAACAGACAAGCTGAAGACCAGTTGAACCAGACCAGCTGAACTGAACCGAACCAGTTGAACTAAACAAGACCAACTGAACCAGCAGTTGACCAACTGAACTGAATTGAACCAGCTGCTGACCAGTTGAACTGAACGACCAGTTGAGTTGACCAATCGAGAAAAAGTCCAGCAAGACAAATTTGACCATTGCACTATCAGAAACAGTACAGAAACTTTTCAAACGGTCATATTCTTGTGTCTAACATATATATCATTGTTGGGGCTTATAAATACAACATCTTGAAGATCAAACAAGAGCTTTTGAAGAGGATTCAAAGCATGAGCAGTTAGCATGAAGAAATCAGCTAGTTGAGAGCACAAGCCCTTGTGTGAGGATACATTTGAGATGTACACTGTAAAGGATAAATTTCTCACACACAATCACTCACACATATACAAGAGAGTCACTTCAAAGTTTAGTTGAGCGAGAGTCTTCACACAAAGACGTAAAACAATGTGTTTTTAGTCTTTGCATATGAGACATTAAACAATATGCTGATTGTGAGGTGCTGCCTACAATCTTGAGTGCTAGGAGTTCAGTTTAGGCAGTAAGTAAGTCCTAGCTGAGTGGGTTTGTACAAGTGTTTGTATAAATCAAAGTCTTCTAGTGAATCCTTCCCAAGGGGAAGAAGGGATGACGTAGGAGCATTTGAAGTCTCCGAACATCCATAAACAAATTCGTGTCTATTTGTTTATTGCATTTACTTATCATTTTCATAGTTTTAAAGATGCATTGTTGAAGCATTTTATGTGTTCTTCAAATACCAAAATATTGCATACCAAGTGTTTGATAAAATATTTCAACTAAAATATTTTTACTCATTCAACTTGCATATATTTTAAATGCTTTACAAAATATTTAATCGGTTTCTACGAAGGATTATTTCGAGTATTTTCCGCTTGGTTTGAACACCAAAATCGATTTAATTCATCGGTGTTCAATCTTTCAAGAACCGAGCTATTTTAGATCAACGATTACCCCCCTAATCGATCCTGTCAGATGGAATTCAGGAGTCGAAGAGAATATAGCTATGCAGCTTTTCTTCGCCAAAATGCCGAGTCCCTGGAGAGAAATGCTTCTAAGAAAATATGTCTCCGGCAATCCAGATACGTTGGTACGAAGAGCTTCTTTTCTCAAAGGAAAATTGGCAGAATGGTGTCATATGACAGCATTACAAAAGAATTACAAACGCTTAAGGGATATCAATAAAAGAACTCCTTTGTGTTGTAAAGAAAATGATCTTCCAACAATTATTGGAAGTAAACCACAGAAGCATAAGAGGAAAAGTTTTAGGACTCATCCTTGTGCTCGAAGTGAAAGAAGTTCTTGGAAATCAAGAATAGTTTGGTCTGGACAAAAAACCAGATATTATAAATCTGGACAAAGAAGTGGACCATCAAGAAGTAGGATATCATCCAAAGCATCGAGTACCTCTCGAAGCACAGAAAGAACACCTACAAAGAAAACTTTTAGAAGAGCTCATACTCGAGCTAATGAAAGTTTTAAACATTGTAATTGTTAGACATGTGGAGCAAGAGGTCATATCTCAACCAATTGTCCAGAAAATGAAAAAAGAGGTATTAAACGCTTCGATCCAACCCCGGATATTGAAGAAGCATTTTATTACCAAGATCTTATTCAGGTATACCGATTCGAGGATATTGACTCAGATGAAAGTATATATGAAAAAGAAGAAGTCTTGAGTCAGGGAGAATCTGATGTAACTGAATCGGAATCTGACTGAAGATGAGGTGTTTCGACAAGAAACACACGAAGATTTGTCTGGTTTCTTCAGTCAGACAACAATATCTCATAACATGGTTCAAAGAATCATGAGAGAAAATCCTAGTCTACAGATATATCAGGGATTCTCTGCAGGACAGGTAGAAAAGTTCTTAGGAAGTCTTGGCCTAAGAAATAGAAAGCATCATCTAATCTATAAAGTTTCTAGAAGGAAAATGACAATCCCGATGGAACTTACGGGAAATAGAATGAAGATGCAATTATTTCCTTCTGAAGAAATTAAAGAGGAATTAAAAACCTCAAGATAGAAATAGCAAGAACTATGTCCTGGATTCATACCGGAGCAATCCAGATTATGATAAAAGCAACTTTCAAAGAAGGAATAGATTCACCCATTGACATTGCTATATGCGATAAAAGAATTGGGAACCTTCAAGATTCAGTACTGAGAACTATCTCAGGAACTCTCTCCGCAGGAAAGATTGTAGGAGTAATTTATCCGATAATTGCCTACAACTTAGTAGATCGAGATTTTAGTCGAGCCTTGACATTACATCAGAATTTCAAGGAAAAAGACTGATGAAAGAAGGTAATAGACCATATTCTATTACCTATCAAAATTCATGTGCTCTATCTAATACACATAATTCAGAATTGTTTATTAGAAATGAGTTCATTGAAATACCCAAGATATTTGGAAAATTTGTCTAGGCAATTTATCTAGAAAGAGCTGAGTTTCCTTTAATACATGAAACATATATCCAAATACAAGACAAATCGGTTCTACAAAGGAATCAAAGTCTTAGATTGGAATTAAGGAGACTATCTTTTCAGGGAGATATAATTACAAGTTACAGGTGGGGAAAAGCGTCTGTCCCAGAAACTCAATAGGAGCCAAAAAGCTTTTCTACCATAGGCACTTGAACATGACTTTTAAACCACTATTTTATGCTAATGTCTTCTACATTTTTGGGAATTGTTCACACATCATTTTAGGAGTTGTTTCGGGGGTTGATGTCATGGTTTAGCACGACGATTAAACGAGGTCAAGTCCCGAGAGTTTTAGAACGCCTTAAGGAAATTTGTCATTTTTGGGTGAGAGCATGACAGTAAGTCTAAGTTATGCAAGTTAAGTATTCGAACTCATGTTAGTAAGTTGCGGCAGTGGCCCCAAAGCGAGATCCAACGAATCTCTCAACGACAAGTAAGTAAGTGCGACGTGCAAGGAAAATATTTTCATGTTTTTGAGGTATGCTAAATGTCTTGTGACCAAATTATGAATGGGTTTGGAAGTCGGTGAACGTGGCCGAGGACCTCTCCACCCCGTTAAAGCATGAACGGGTTTAGATCAGGATTGGAAATCGTTAAAGCAAGAACGGGGACCAATCCACCCGTTAAAGCATGAACGGAGATCTCATGTATGTGGCAGTGGATTCGTCCCTGTCAGCCCAGTACTGTGGTTTAGTCTGATCAGGCGATTTATGTTATAGGTCACTCGCTTTGAAACACGCCTTTACACAAAAATGATGAAGTTATGTATGTTCAAGTATGTTCAAGTATGCAAGCATGTTTAAGAAAAGTTTTATGACAATGGCACGTCTATGTATGTATGTACGTATGTTCAAGCTTTTGATATGCAAGTTTAATTTCAGTATGTACTTCCTATTTTAAAGTTGCTTGTGACTTTATTACGTATTACTTGTTACTTCCAGTTTATACGTGTTGAGTCTTTAGACTCACTAGACTTGATCGATGCAGGTGAGGATGATTTCGAGGAGACTAGGGGTGGGGACCAAGGAGCTGGCTTGGACTGAGCAGGAGGCTAGACCCGAGGACCGCCCAAGTTTTTAAGCTTTTATGAAATCTCTAATACTCTGATTTCACGCTACTGGTTATGAGATTTTAAACAAATACTTTTGTTAAACTTTATATTTAGATCTTTTGTTGCAACTACTTTTGGGACGTACGGTTTACGTAATCGAAATTGATGTTTGATTACTCTTTTAAGAAAATTTTAAATTTTTCCGCAAATTTTAAGTAGTAAAAGTACGGTACGTCACAGTTGGTATCAGAGCGGTGTTCTTGTAAAGGGTTATCCCTACTGCCAGTCGCAAGAAGCTCACGAAGTCACACCTCAAGTCTGTAAGTTGTAAGGTTTTAAATTTATGTTAGGTAGTAAGCATGAAGTTCTGATTTCAGCATGTCTATGTTTTAAATTCAATTTACGTGCATCTTATATTATTGGTATCATGTTCATGCATGTGGGGCTTACGTGTTGGGTAAATTCTGGAACAGTATGCCTCCTAGACGTTTGATTAACCGGGAAGCTAGGGAAAAGGACCGAGAGCCTCGAGTTGAGGGGAGGGCCAATCCCCTCCTCCACCGCCAGATATGCAAGCACAGATGCTTGCAGGTATGACTCAGTTCTTCGCTCAATTTGCGGGGAACCAGGCTGCAGCTGATACGGGGGCTAGGCCCAGACCAGAGGCTGTGTACGAAAGGTTTAGGATGATGGATCCTAAGGAGTTCTCTGGGACTACTGATCCGATGATAGCTGAAGATGGATTAAGTCCATCGAGGTGATATTCGAGTTTATGGAGCTGCAAGATGCAGATAGGGTCAGATGTGCCACGTTCCTTCTGACAGGGGACGCCAGACTTTGGTGAGATATTGCGTTGGTGTCAGTAAACTTGCAGACACTGACGTGGAACGGTTTCAAGGAGGTCTTCTACTCCAAGTAGTTCACTGAGGAAGTACGATCCAGATTGACAAGGGAGTTTATGACGCTGCGACAGGGAGACAGTAGCGTGGTGGACTTTGTCAGGAAGTTCGAAAGGGGATGTCATTTTGTGTCCCTGATGGCTAATGATGCCCAAGGGAAGCTGAGGCATTTTATGGATGGTTTGCGGCCGATCTTGTGCTTTGATGTTCGAGTTGCTGGTCCTACGACTTATGCAATTGCCGTATCTAGAGCTTTGTTGGCAGAGCAGGATCAGATGGATATTGAGGCAGACAGGCAGGGCAAGAGACCCTATCAGGCTCCACAGCAGCAGCATCAACAACGACCTCAGTTTAAGAGGTCGTTCCAGGGGCAGCCAGGGAAGAAGCAATATCAGGGACCGCCAAAGGGCAAGGGTCCTATTCAATAGCAGAAGGCGCCTCAGAGGCCTGGTAATTTCCCAGTGTGTCCTAAATGCAGCCGCCAGCACCCGGGACATTGCCTATGGGGATCAGGAAAATGTTTTAAGTGTGGAACCAGCGACCACATGTTAAAGGACTGCCCTCAGTGGACGCAGGTGACACAGGGGAGGGTATTCGCCATGCACGCTCAGGAGGCGAACCTAGACACGACACTGTTGACTGGTAATTTATGTAATTCAGTACAGTATTCAATTTTTGCCTTGCATGTTTGTTCTTGATTTGGGATTATTAGGATGCTAGTTGGCATTTTGGTGTCTTTCATTGCATAAGGTTTATGTTAGAATTTTTGGGATATAAGTTAGTGTGTTGTGCTAACGTCTCTCAGGAAACATTTTCATAAAGAGATTAACCACGAAGGCCCTGATAGATTCAGGAGCCACTCACTCCTTTATCTCAGAGACATTCGCTAATCACTTGGACATCAAGTCCATCGGCCTTGACGTGAACTACTCGATGACAGTCCCATAAGGGGAAGAACTGTTAGCTACCAGCGTGGTCAGAGATATTGATCTAGAACTGTAGAGCCACCTAGTATATGCCGATCTGATAGTGTTTCCAATGCCAGAATTCAATATTATTTTGGGTATGGACTGGCTGACGAAGAACAGAGTTCTGATTGATTTTCAGAAAAGGTCAGTGTTGGTCAGACCGCTGGGCATGGAGCAGTTTCTATTTGAACCAGACAGATGGAGAAGTTTCCCTCGCATGATTTCTTGCATGCAGGCGCGAAGACTCATTTCCAAGGGGTGTCAGGCTTTCTTGGCCAGCATCATTTCAACACATGACGTACCCACTCCATCTATATTTGAGGTACCAGTAGTCAGAGATTTTCCTGATGTATTCCCAGACGATGTGTAACGTACCCTACTTTTACTACTAAAAATTTGCGGAAAAAAATTTAAAATTTTCTTAAACATAAAATACCCTTTCAAATTATTATCAGATACAAAGTTTGCTAAAGGAAATACTTGTTCAAAGCATCATGAATCAACTCATAAAATCAGAGTATTTGATCATTTCATAAAAATTTCAAAACGTGGGCGGTCCTCGGGTTTAGCCTCCCGCTCAGTCCAAGCTTGCTCCTTGGTCCCCACCTCCTGTCTCCTCATAAACATCATCACCTGCATCGATCAACTCTAGTGAGTCTAAAGACTCAACACGTATAAACTGGAAGTAACAAGTACTACATAATAAGATCACATGCAACTTTAAAATAGGGCATACATACTTTAAACTTGAACTTGCAAGATAAAACTTGAATATACGTATATACATGCTTAGACGTGCCATAAACTTTTCTTAAACATGCTTGCATACTTGAACATACTTAAACATACATGGCTTCATCATTTTGCGTAGAGGATGTTTCAAAGCAAGTGACCCATAAAATAATTCGCCTGATCAGACTAAACCACAGTACTGGAATGACAGGGGCGAACCCACTGCCACATACATGAGATCCCCGTTCATTCTTTAACGGGTGGATTGGTCCCCGTTCATGCTTTAACGCTTTCCAATCCTGATCTAAACTCGTTCATGCTTTAACGGGGTGGAGAGGTCCTCGGCCACGTTCACCGACTTCCAAACCCATTCATAATTTGGTCACAAGACATTTAGCATATCTCAAAAATTTGAAAATAATTTTCTTGCACGTCACATACTTACTTGGCGTTGATGGATTCGTTGGACTTCGATTGGGGCCGTTGCTGCACCTACTAACTTGAATTCAAATGCTTAACTTTCATAATTTAGATGTAAATACCATGTTTACTTCCGGGCTCATCCAATTCCTTAGGGCGTTCTAAAATTCCCATGACTCGGCCTTGTAAATCATTGTACTAAACCATGACATCAGACCTCAAAGCATACTATAAAACTTTTCCAAAAATAACACACACACGGACCCCGTGCCCAGGTCCGGCTCCGGGTCCGTGTCCGTGCGGTGAAATGTGTCGTTAACAAAAGGGGAGACACGGACCCCGTGCTCTGGTCCGTGAGGGGGTCCGTGTGAGTACGCAAACTTGACACCGAGAAGAAAACAAAGGCACGGACCCCGTGCTCTGGTCCGGGTGGGGGTTCGTGTGAGCTCGCAAAAAGGACACTCAAGAAGGAACGAAGACACGGACCCCGTGCCAGGGTCCGTGTTCGGGTCCGTGTACTCTCGGTGGACGCGAATTCACGAAAAATCTGTACACGCCAAACTTATCATCCTAGACTCGATTGTACGGACTATGAACCGACACCCCTAGACCCATCTTAGCATGCCATAACATCGACCCAACTTCGCACAACACCCAAAGCAACGACGTCCACCCTACGACACATACAATTCAAAAACGTGGCAATTGACACCAAATCAATTCCTACGACTTCTAGTGTATTCGATTGCCTATCGACACTAAACGACATATCAAATAACATCCCAACATCATACTACGCATACCTAGACGCAGCAACCATAACCCGTCGATTTCCAACGAAGCCTGCAACAATAAAATCTCAAGAACACATCAATACATAATTTTCTGAAAAACGAAGTTTGAGCAGTCCCACGAAAAACGTTATAACTCACTCAATTTTAATCCAAACAATTCTAATTTACTGTCAAATCGAAGGTATCGAAAAGTTTTACAATTTTTGTGTTGAAAGTTTTCTCAAAAATGCGACCGAAAAATCGCAGCATTTAAAAAACAGCAAAAATCAAAAATTTTAGATCTAAAATGGTTTCAAAAGTGTTCTAAACATAATTGCTCAAACTCCTACGCATCGCACATGTATTTTTACACATAAATAACAACACACGCATAATATGACGAGATCGATGCAGCAATAACAGAATATACGTGTCTTTTGATATTTAAAACTCACGATATGGCGATACCGAAGCGGAGACGGAGCGAGGCTTGATCTGGGACGATGGTGGCTCGATTTTCTTTGAAGAAAACCAACGAAATTTGCTGGAAAATCTAAGGGGGAAGGGTGGCTGCTCTAGGGAATATGAACCCTAGTTTCTCTCCTCTCAAAATAATAAAATTCTGAATTTGAAACGTGTGTGTGTGTTATACGGTTTGTGTGTGTGTGTGTTAATTAGGAGAAAATTAGTGCTAAATTGACAATTAACAAGGTAATTAAAAAGGCTAATTAAAATCCCACTGAACATGTTATTTATAATGCTAATAAAATGCTAACTCATTAAATTTTATAAAATCTTCAAATTTTAAAATAAAATGCCCCAATCTCAACTTAAAATAAAATACCATCATTTAAAATATTGCCAAAAATCGTCGCCGGTCTCTTTCCTCAATCCCGCCTCGAATAATCGCCTGAAACATGAACTCGAAAAACATTTTAACGTGCATCACATCAACATAAATATTTAGAAACAATGTATTTAAATAAATCATGCATGACTTAAACTCAATTTAAACTTAAATAAATGCTTTAATAATTAAATAAATGCATGGGTTATACGTGTACTGAATTTGGACACTACAATTCTTCCCCTACTTATAAAAATTTCGTCCTCGAAATTAAATCTTACCGAACAACTCCGGGTAGCAGATTCTCATATCTGCTTCGGCTTCCCAGGTGGCCTCCTCCAATAATTGATTTAGCCACCGAACTTTGACTAACTTGGTAATTTTGTTTCGAAGTCTCCGCTCCTGCCTGTCTAGGATATGACGGGTCTTTCCTCATATGACAAGTCTGGAGCCAATTATAATGGCTCAAAACTCAGAACATGCGAAGGGTTAGCTAAATATTTCCTCAGCATCGAGACGTGGAACACATTGTGTACCCCGGCCAGACTCGGCGGAAGGGCAACACGATAAGCTAGTGTCCCAACTCTGTCAAGAATCTCGAACGGCCCAATAAACCTTGGACTGAGCTTGCCTCTTTTCCCAAATCTCATAACACCCTTCATGGGTGCTATCTTTATAAAGACGTGATCTCCTACAACAAACTCGAGATCTCTTCTCCTCTTATCGGCATAGCTCTTTTGGCGACTTTGGGCGGTCTTCATTCTGTCTCTAATCTTGACCACCACGTCTGCAGTCTGCTGAACTATTTCTGGACCAAGTTCTGCTCTTTCACCAACCTCATCCAAATGAACTGGTGATCTGAACTTCCTTCCATACAACGCCTCGTAGGGAGCCATACCTATCGATGATTGGAAACTGTTGTTGTATGTAAACTCCACTAGAGGTATCTTTGATTCCCAAGTCCCCTGGAAATCGATCATACAAGCTCGCAGTAAATCCTCCAAAATCTGAATCACTCGCTCAGACTGGCCATCTGTCTGCGGGTGAGAAGCGGTACTGAAAAGCAACTTCGTCCCCATGGCTGCATATAGACTCTTCCAGAAGGACGATGTAAATCTCGGGTCCCTGTCGGACATAATAGAAACTGGGATCCCATGCAATCAAACTATCTCCTTGATATAAAGCTCCACGTACTACGTCATGGAGAAAGTCGTCTTCACTGGCAAGAAGTGCGCTGACTTAGTGAGTCGATCCACTATAACCCAGATAGAATTTGATCCCCTGACTGACCTTGGCAAACCAACCACAAAGTCCATTGTAACATTCTCCAATTTCCACTCCGGGATGGGGAGTGGCTTAATCAATCCTGCTGGCCTCTGATGCTCTGCCTTCACCTGCTGACAAGTGAAGCATTCAGACACAAACTGCGGATGTCTCGTTTCATCCCTGGCCACCAATACAGAATCTGCAGAACCTTGTACATTTTGGTACCTCCTGGGTGAATGAAATACGGAGATGCGTGTGCCTTCGACAGAATATCCTCTCTGATCAAATCAACACTAGGCACCCACATTCTACCTATGTATCTCACAATACCATCTGACACTGTGTAGAGCACACTACCCTTGGCTTCATCCTTCAGCCTCCACTTCTGCAACTGCTCGTCTGAAGGCTGGCCCGCTCGAATACGGTCTAGCAAGGAAGATTGGACTGTCAGATTAGACAGCCTTGGAGCTCTGCCCTTGCGGTAAACTTCTAAATCAAACCTTTGAATCTCAGACTGAAGAGGTCTCTGCACTGAAAACTGTGCTACAACTGCCACTTTCATGCTCAAGTCGTCTGCGACGACATTAGCCTTTCTCGGATGGTAGCTAATCTCGCAGTCATAGTCTTTCACCAATTCTAACCACCGTCTCTGTCTCATGTTCAGTTCCTTCTGCGTGAAGAAATACTTTAGACTCTTGTGATCGGTAAATATCTGACATTTCTTGCCGTACAAGTATTGTCTCCAAATCTTCAATGCAAAGACAATGGCGGCTAGTTCCAGATCGTGAGTCGGATAATTCTTCTCATGCACCTTCAACTGTCTGGAAGCATAACCTATCACCCGACCATGCTGCATCAACACCGTGCCTAACCCGAGGTTAGATGCATCGGTGTATAGCACAAAATCTCCTTGCCCTGTTGGCATGGCTAACACTGGCGCTGAAATAAGAGTTTGCTTTAGAGTATCGAAACTCTTCTGACATTCATCACTCTACACAAACTTAGCATTCTTCTTGGTCAGTGAAGTGAGTGGCACTGCTATCGAAGAAAACCCCTGAATGAACTTACGGTAGTAACCGGCTAAACCCAGAAAACTGCGGATCTCAGAAGCATTCTTCGGTTCAACCCATTCCTTAACGGCTGCTACCTTTGCTGGATCCACCTCAATTCCACTGCTAGACACTATGTGACCCAAAAACGCTACCTTTTCCAACCAGAATTCACACTTACTGAACTGCGCAAATAACTTGCGACTCTGCAAGGTCTGCAAAACTGTCTTCAATTGCTGAATGTGCTTCTCATGACTCTTCGAGTAAATAAAAATATCGTCAATGAACACTATGACGAATTGGTCTAAGTAGGGCTGAAATACTCGGTTCATCAAGTCCATGAAAATTGCTGGAGCATTCGTCAGTCCGAACGGCATCACTAGGAACTCGTAATGCCCATATCTGGTCCTGAAGGCTGTCTTGTGCACATCTGCCTCTTTCACCTTCAGCTGGTGATAACCTGATCGAAGATCTATCTTAGAGAACACCGTGGCTCCCTGCAACTGATCAAACAAGTCTTCGATCCTAGGAAGTGGGTACTTGTTCTTTATCGTTACCTTGTTCAACTCTCGGTAATCGATGCATAGTCTCATGCTCCCATCTTTCTTTTTCACAAAAAGCATTGGTGCGCCCCACGGCTAGAAGCTGGGGCGGATGAATTCCTTGTCCAGAAGCTCCTGTATCTGATGTTTGTGTTCTAACATCTCAGCTGGAGCTAATCGGTATGGTGCCTTAGAGATTGGCACTGTACCTGGCATAAGATCGATTGCGAACTCCACCTCTCTCTCTGGTGGTAGACCTGTGACGTCGTCAGGAAAGACGTCTGGGAAGTCTCTGACTACTGGTACATCTGATATAGACGGGGCGGGTATGTCAGGTGTTGAAATAATGCTGGCCACGAAGGCCTGACACCCCTTGGAAATAAGTTTCCGCGCCTGCATGCAGGAGATCATGCGAGGGAAACTTCTCCACCTGTCTGGCTCAAATAGAAACTGCTCCATTCCCATCGGTCTGACCAACACTGATCTCTTCTGAAAGTCAATCAGAACTCTGTTCTTTGTCAACCAGTCCATACCCAAGATAATGTCAAACTCTGGATCGGCAATATTATCAGGTCTGCATACACCAGGTGGCCCTACAGTTCTAGATCAATGTCTCTTACCATGCTGGTAGCTACCAGTTCTTCCCATGATGGGACTGTCACTGAATAATTCAAGTCGAGTTCAATAGTCTTGATATCCAAGTGACTAGCAAATGTTTCCGAAATAAAAGAATGGGTGGCTCCTGAATCTATCAAGGCCTGAGTGGCTTATCTCTTAATGAAAATATTTCCTGAGAGACATTAGCACAACACAGACTTATATCCCAAAATTCTAACATTTAATCCTAAGCACAGTAGAAAATTAATATCCCAAGTCACTCAAAAATATTACTAGCACACTAATAATTCCAAATAAAATTCCACATGCAAGGCAAAATAATACTGAGCTTAGGTAGAAAAGTTTACCTGTCAGTAAAATCGTGTTTGGGTTCGCCTCCTGTGCATGCATGGCGAACACCCTGCCCTGAGTTGGCTGCTTCCATTGTGGGCACTCTTTCAGCATGTGGTCAGTTGCTCCACATTCAAAACATTTCTCGGATCCCCATAAACATTGTCCGGGATGCTGGAGATTGCATTTTTGACACACTGGAAAGTTCCCTTGCTTCTGAAGCGCCCCCTGCTGCTGGATTGGACCCTTGCCCTTTGGCGGTCCTTGATATGGCTTCTTCCCTGGCGATACGGTTTCTTAAACTGGGGCCTCTGATGCTGTTGCTGCTGTTGCGGTGGTGCCTGATAGGGCCTCTTGCCCTATCTGCCCAACTCGATATCCCTCTGATCCTGCTCTGCCGCCAATGCTCTAGATACGGCGACTGCATAAGTAGTAGGACCAGCAACTCGGACATCACGGCGCAAGATCGGCCGCAATCCATCCATGAAATGCCTCAGCTTACTCTGGGCATCATTAGCTATCAGGGGTATGAAATGACACCCCCTCTCAAACTTCCTCACAAACTCCGCCACGCTGCTATCCCCTTGACGCAACGTCATGAGTTCTCTGGTCAGACGGGAACATACTTCCTCAGTGAAGTACTTTGAGTAGAAAACCTCTTTGAATCCATTCCCAGGCAACACTTGTAAGTTTACTGCCACTAACGCACTCTCCCACCATAATCTGGCGTCCCGCGTCAGAAGGAACGTGGCACACCTGCCCTATCCGCATCGGTCAGTTCTATGAAATCAAAGATTACCTCGATGGACTTAATACATCCCTCCGCTATCATCGGGTCAGTGGTACCCGAAAACTCCTTCGGATTCATCCTCCTGAATCTTTCATACACCGCCTCCGGTCTGGGCCTCTCCCCTGCATCTACTGCATTCTGGTTCCTCGCCAACTGTGCGAAGAACTGCGTCATACCTGCAAGCATCTGTGCCTGCATGTCCGGAGGTGGAGGTGGAAGAGCGTCTCTTCTCTCCTCTCGAGGCTCTCGGTCCTCATCCCTTGCTTCACGGTCGATCACACGTCTAGGAGGCATACTGTTCCAATAATTTACCCAACACGTAAGCCCCACATGCATGAACATGATATAAACAACATAAGATGCACGTACATCGAACTTAAAACAGGGGCATGCTGAAATCATGACTTATTGCTTAATACATAACATAATTCAAAACTTTAAAACTTACAGACTTGAGGTGTGACTTTGTGAGCTTCTTGCGACTGGCAGTAGGAGTAACCCTTTACAAGAACACCGCTCTGATACCAACTGTAACGTACCCTAATTTTACTACTAAAAATTTGCGGAAAAAAATTTGAAATTTTCTTAAACATAAAATACCCTTTCAAATTATTATCAAATACAAAGTTTGCTAAAGGAAATACTTGTTCAAAGCATCATAAATCAACTCATAAATCAGAGTATTTGATCATTTCATAAAAATTTCAAAACGTGGAGAGTCCTCGGGTTTAGCCTCCCGCTCAGTCCAAGCTTGCTCCTTGGTCCCCACCTCCTGTCTCCTCATAAACATCCTCACCTGCATCGATCAAGTCTAGTGAGTCTAAAGACTCAACACGTATAAACTGGAAGTAACAAGTACTACATAATAAGATCACATGCAACTTTAAAATAGGGCATACATACTTTAAACTTGAACTTGCAAGATAAAACTTGAATATACGTACTTACATGCTTAGACGTGTCATAAACTTTTCTTAAACATGCTTGCATACTTGAACATACTTAAACATACATGGCTTCATCATTTTGCGTAGATGATGTTTCAAAGCAAGTGACCCATAACATAATTCGCCTGATCAGACTAAACCACAGTATTGGGATGACAGGGGCAAACCCACTGCCACATACATGAGATCCCCGTTCATGCTTTAACGGGTGGATTGGTCCCCGTTCATGCTTTAACGCTTTCCAATACTTATCTAAACCCTTTCATGCTTTAACGGGGTGGAGAGGTACTCGGCCACGTTCACCAACTTCTAAACCCATTCATAATTTGGTCACAAGACATTTAGCATACCTCAAAAATTTGAAAATAATTTTCTTGCACGTCACATACTTACTTGGCGTTGATGGATTCGTTGGACTTCGATTGGGGCCGTTGCTGCACCTACTAACTTGAATTCAAATGCTTAACTTGCATAACTTAGACGTAAATACCATGCTTAATTCCGAGCTCATCCAATTCCTTAGGGCGTTCTAAAATTCCCATGACTCGGCCTTGTAAATCATTGTACTAGACCATGACATCAGACCTCAAAGCATATTATAAAACTTTTCCAAAAATAACAAACACACGGACCCCGTGCCCAGGTCCGGCTCCGGGTCCGTGTCCGTGTGGTGAAATGTGTCGTTAACAAAAGGGGAGACACGGACCTTTGCTCTGGTCCGTGAGGGGGTCCTTGTGTGTACGCAAACTTGACACCGAGAAGAAAACAAAGGCACGGACCCCGTGCTCTGGTCCGGGTGGGGGTTCGTGTGAGCTCGCAAAAAGGACACTCAAGAAGGAACGAAGACACGGACCCCGTGCCAGGGTCCGTGTTCGGGTCCGTGTACTCTCGGTGGACGCGAATTCACGAAAAATCTGTACACGCCAAACTTATCATCCTAGACTCGATTGTACGGACCATGAAACGACACCCCGAGACCCATCTTAGCATGCCATAACATCGACCCAACTTCGCACAACACCCAAAGCAACGACATCCACCCTACGACACATAGAATTCAAAAACGTGGCAAATGACACCAAATCAATTCCTAAGACTTCTAGTGTATTCGATTGCCTATCGACACTAAACGACATATCAAATAACATCCCAACATCATACTACGCATAATTAGACGCAGCAACGATAACTCGTCGATTTCCAACGAAGCCTGCAACAATAAAATCTCAAGAACACATCAATACATAATTTTCTGAAAAACGAAGTTTGAGCAGTCCCACGAAAAACGTTATAACTCACTCAATTTTAATCCAAACAATTCGAATTTACTGTCAAATCGAAGGTATCGAAAAGTTTTACAATTTTTGTGTTGAAAGTTTTCTCAAAAATGAGACCGAAAAATCGCAGCATTTAAAAGACAGCAAAAATCAAAAATTTTAGATCTAAAATGGTTTCAAAAGTGTTCTAAACATAATTGCTCAAACTCCTACGCATCGCACATGTATTTTTATACATAAATAACAACACACGCATAATATGACGAGATCGATGCAGCAATAACAGAATATACGTGCTTTTTGATATTTAAAACTCACGATACGGCGATACCGAAGCGGAGATGGAGCGAGGCTTGATCCGGGACGATGGTGGCTCGATTTTCTTTGAAGAAAACCAACGAAATTTGCTGGAAAATCTAAGGGGGAAGGGTGGCTACTCTAGGGAATATGAACCCTAGTTTCTCTCCTCTCAAAATAATAAAATTTTGAATTTGAAACGTGTGTGTGTGTTATACGGTTTGTGTGTGTGTGTGTTAATTAGGAGAAAATTAGTGCTAAATTGACAATTAACAAGGTAATTAAAAAGGCTAATTAAAATCCCACTTAACATGTTATTTATAATGCTAATAAAATGCTAACTCATTAAATTTTATAAAATCTTCAAATTTTAAAATAAAATTCCCCAATCTCAACTTAAAATTAAATACCATCATTTAAAATATTGCAAAAAATCGTCACCGGTCTCTTTCCTTGATCCCGCCTCGAATAATCGTCTGAAACATGAACTCGAAAAACATTTTAACGTGTATCACATAAACATAAATATTTAGAAACAATGTATTTAAATAATCATGCATGGCTAAAACTCAATTTAAACTTAATAAATGCTTTAATAATTAAATAAATGCATGTGTTATACGTGTACTGAATTTGGGCACTACACGATGTTACCGGCCTTCCTCCAGAGAGAGAGGTAGAGTTTGCTATTGACCTTATGCCAGGCACAGTGCCAATCTCCAAGGCACCATACCGATTAGCTCCAGCTGAGATGCTAGAACTCAAACAGCAGATTCAGGAGCTTCTGGACAAGGAATTCATTCGCCCTAGTTTCTCACCATGGGGCGCACCTGTGCTCTTTGTGAAAAAGAAAGACGGGAGCAGGAGACTGTGCATCGATTATCGGGAGCTGAACAAGGTAACGATCAAGAATAAATACCCACTTCCAAGGATCGAGGACTTGTTTGATCAGTTGCAGGGAGCTACAGTCTTCTCTAAGATAGATCTCCGATCAGGGTATCATCAGCTGAAGGTGAAAGATGCAGATGTTCATAAGACAGTCTTCAGGATCAGATATGGGCATTACGAGTTCTTGGTGATGCCATTTGGATTGATGCTCCAGCAATATTAATGGACCTCATGAACTGAGTATTTCAGCCTTACCTTGATCAGTTCTTCATAGTATTTATTGACGACATTCTCATTTACTCGAAGAGCCATGAGGAGCATAGCCAGCATTTGAAGACAGTTTTGCAAGTTTTGCAGAGTCGCAAATTGTTTACGAAGTTCAGTAAATGTGAGTTTTGGTTGGAGAAGGTAGCCTTTTTGGGTCACATAGTGTCTAGCAGTGGGATTGAGGTGGATCCAGCGAAGGTGGCAGCCGTTAATGAATGGGTTGAACGGAAGAATGCGTTAGAGATCTGCAGTTTTCTTGGTTTAGCCGGTTACTACCGTAAGGTTATTCAGGGATTTTCTTCGATAGCAGTGCCACTCACTTCAATGACCAAGAAGAATGCTAAATTCATGTGGAGTGAGGAATGTTAGAAGAGCTTCGATACTTTGCAGCAAGCTCTTATTTCAGCGCCAGTGTTAGCCATGCCATCAAGACAAGGAGATTTTGTGCTATACACCGATGCATCTAAGCTCGGGTTAGGCGCAGTGTTGATGCAGCATGACCAGGTTATAGCTTATGCCTCCAGACAGTTGAAGGTGCATGAGAAGAACTACCTGACTCACGATCTTGAGTTAGCCGTCGTTGTCTTTGCGTTGAAGATTTGGAGACACTACTTGTACGGATAGAAATGCCAGATATTTACTGATCACAAGAGTCTCAAGTATTTCTTCACGCAGAAAGAACTGAATATTTGACAGAGACGGTGGTTGGAGTTAGTAAAAGACTACGATTGCAAAATTAGCTACCATCCGAGAAAAGCTAATGTTGTCGCAGACACCTTGAGCAGAAAAGTGGCAGTTGTAGCACAGTTGTCAGTGCAGAGACCTCTTCAGTTTGAGATTCTGAGGTTTGGGTTAGAGGTTTATCCCAAGGGCAGAGATCCTAGACTATCTAGTTTGACAGTCAAGTCTGATTTGCTAGACCGAATCCGTAGAGGACAGCCCTCAGATGAGCAGTTGCAGAAATGGAGGCTGAAAGATGAAGCCAAGGGTAGGGTACTCTACACAGTGTCCGATGGTATTGTGAGATACAGAGGTAGAATGTGGGTGCCTAGTGTTGATTCGATCAGAGAGGATATTCTAACAGAGGCACATGCATCTCCGTATTCCATTCATCCAGGAGGTACCAAGATGTACAAAGACTTGCAGATCTTGTATTGGTGGCCAGGTATGAAGAGAGACATCCGTCGATTTGTGTCCGAATGTCTAACTTGCCAGCAGGTGAAGGCAGAGCATCAGAGGCCAGCAGGGATGCTTAAGCCACTCCCTATCCCCGAGTGGAAATGGGAGAATATCACCATGGACTTCGTTGTTGGCTTCCCGAGATCAGTTAGAAGATCCAATGCCATTTGGGTCACAGTGGATCGACTCACTAAGTCACCGCACTTCTTGCCAGTGAAGACGACTTTCTACATGACGCAGTATGCGAAGCTTTATATCAGGGAGATCATTCGTTTGCACGGGATCCCAGTTTCTATTGTGTCCGACAGGGACCCGAGGTTTACATCGTCCTTCTGGAAGAGCCTACATACAGCCATGGGGACGAAGTTGCTATTCAGTACAGCTTTTCACCCGCAGACAGATGGCCAGTCTGAGCGAGTGATTCAAATTTTGGAGGATCTATTGCGAGCCTGTATGATCGATTTCCAGGGGACTTGGGAATCAAAGCTACCTCTAGTATAGTTTACCTATAACAACAGTTTCCAAGCATCTATAGCTATGACTCCCTATGAGGAATTGTATGGGAGGAAGTGCAGATCACCAATTCATTCGGATGAGGTTGGCGAGAGAGCAAAACTTGGTCCAGAGATTGTTCAGCAGACTGCAGATGTGGTGGTCAAAATTCGGGACAGGATGAAAACCGCCCAGAGTCGCCAAAAGAGTTATGCTGACAAGAGGAGAAGGGATCTAGAGTTTACCGTAGGTGATCACGTTTTTGTGAAGATAGCACCTATGAAGGGCATTATGAGATTTGGGAAGAGGAGCAAGCTTAGTCCGAGATTCATTGGACCGTTCGAGATTCTTGACAGAGTTGGGACACTAGCTTATCGTGTTGCCCTCCCGCCGAATCTGGCCGGGGTTCACAATGTGTTCCATGTCTCGATGTTGAGGAAGTACCTAGCTAATCCTTCGCATGTGTTGAGCTATGAACCGTTACATCTTACTCCAGACCTGTCATATGAGGAAAGACCCGTCCAAATCCTGGACAGACAGGAGCGTAGACTTCGGAACAAGGTGACCAAGCTGGTCAAAGTTCGGTGGCTGAATCAATCAGGGGAGGCGGCCACTTGGGAGACTGAAGCAGACATGAGGAGTCGCTATCCAGAGTTGTTTGGTAAGATTTAATTTCGAAGACGAAATTTATATAAGTGGGGGAGGAACTGTAGAGCCCAAAAATCAGTACACGTAAAATCTCATACATTTATTTAATTGTTAAAGCATTTATTTAATTTTAAAATGAGTCTTAGTGGTGCATAAATTATTTAAAGTATATTATTTTAAATTATTTATGTTTATGTGTTGCACGATAAAATATTTTCTTGAGTTCCATGTTTCAGGCGATTATTCGAGGCGAGATCGAGGAAAAGAGACCGGTGACGATTTTTGGCAATTTTTAAATGTGGTATATTATTTTAAGTTTAGGATGGGGCATTTTAAATAATTTATTAAGTTTTAGCATTTTAAAGCTTAAATCATGTGTTTAGTGATTTTAGAATTTTAAAACTTTTAAAGTTTAGCAAGTGTGCACTTTATTTTAAATTTAGAGATTTTTATATTAATTATGGGAAAGTTAATATTTTAAATTAGTTACTAATCATTAATTAAGCAAATTAAATCCCCCTATTTAAACACACACACATGTTTTCACAAAAAAAACGCACACACCCACACACATTTTACACACACACATACGTTTCAGCACACACAATTCACAATTCACACTTTTATTACATATCTTTGAGAGAAAATATTAGGGTTCCTAGAAGAGAACAGCAGCCGCCCCCTCCTCTCAAATTCCAGCAAAGTTTTGTTGAATTTTCTTCCAAGAAAATCGTTCCACGTTCGTCCCGGATCAACCTCGCATCTTTCTCCGCGTCGGTATCGTCGTTTCGGTACTTTTAATTATCAAAAAGGCATGTATAATCTGTTGTTTCTGTATCGATCTCGTTATACTATGTTTTGTGAAGTTGATTATGTATGAAAACATGTGTATATTATGTGGAAGTTTGAGCATAAACTTGTCGAACTGATTTTTGAACGTTTTTAGATCTGAAATTTTGTTTTTCACTGTATTTTGAATTTCTGCGATTTTTCGATCGCGATTTTGAGAAAACTTTCAACACAAAAATTGTAGAACTTTTTCATACCTTCGATTTGATATAAAATTCGAAATATTTGGATAAAAATGGAGTGAGTTATGGTGTTTTTCGTGGGACTGCTCAAACTGCATTTTTTGGAAAAATTTTGTATTGATGTATTCTTGAAGTTTTTGAGTTGCAGGCTTCGTTGGGCACCGTTGGTGGATCGATGCTGCGTTTGGGTATTGTGAGTATGACATTGGGATGAATTTTGGTGCTTAGTCTTGTGTCGGTAGGCACTTGGTTGCATTAGAAGTCGTAGGAAGTATTTTGGTGTCAAAATTCATGTTTACGGATTATTTTGCGTAGTTGTGCGTCGTTGTCTTGGGGACATTTGTTTGAGTTGAATTCTTGGCATAGCGTCCTAAGAGGAGTCTCGTTGCATCGGTTGAGTCATTGGAGCATGACTTTTCAAATTGCATAAAAAATAGGTGATTTTCGGTTGTTAGTGTGCAGGATTAGCGCCGCAGCGCTCACCAGGGAGCGCCGCAGCCCCCGATATGCGCAAGTCTAGCGCCGAGGCGCTGCCTTTGTGGCGCCGCAGCGCTAGACTTGCGGCCCTCTAGCGCCGCGGCGCTAGAAGCCTAGCGCCTAGGCGCTAGGCAACGCCGTATCGCAGTAAGCCCAGCGCCTAGGCACTTGAACATGACTTTTATACCACTATTTTGTGCTAATGTCTTCTACATTTTTGGGAATTGTCCACACATCATTTTAGGAGTTGTTTCGGGGGTTGATGTCATGGTTTAGCACGACGATTAAACGAGGTCAAGTCCCGAGAGATTTAGAACGTCTTAAGGAAATTTGTCATTTTTGGGTGAGAGCATGACAGTAAGTCTAAGTTATGCAAGTTAAGTATTCGAACTCATGTTAGTAAGTTGCGGCAGTGGCCCCAAAGCGAGATCCAACAAATCCCTCAATGCCAAGTAAGTAAGTGCGACGTGCAAGGAAAATATTTTCATGTTTTTTAGGTATGCTAAATGTCTTGTGAACAAATTATAAATGGGTTTGGGAGTCGGTGAACGTGGCCGAGGACCTCTCTACCCCGTTAAAGCATGAACGTGTTTAGATCAGGATTGGAAAGCGTTAAAGTATGAACGGGGACCAATCCACCCGTTAAAGTATGAACGGAAATCTCATGTATGTGGCAGTGGATTCGTCCCTGTCAGCCCAGTATTGTGGTTTAGTTTGATCAGACGATTTATGTTATGGGTCACTAGCTTTGAAACATGCCTCTACACAAAAATGATGAAGTTATGTATGTTCAAGTATGCAAGCATGTTTAAGAAAAGTTTTATGACAATGGCAAATCTATGTATGTATGTACGTATGTTCAAGCTTTTGATATGCAAGTTTAAGTTTCAGTGTGTACTTCCTATTTTAAAGTTGCTTGTGATTTTATTACGTATTACTTGTTACTTCCAGTTTATACTTTTGTTAAACTTTATTTTTAGATATTTTGTTGCAACTACTTTTGGGACGTACGGTTTACGTTATCGAAATTGAAGTTTGATTACTCTTTTAAGACTACTTAAAATTTTTCCGCAAATTTTAAGTAGTAAAAGTACGGTACGTCACACCACATTTCGATTGCTCTACTCAGCAGAGACAGTTATTGCAGCCAACACACGTTAAACCAATTAGGACGGCTTTATCTTATTTATGGGCTCATCCAAATTTAATGAAATAATGGGGCATATTTTTTAAAGCTAATAATATGCGACCTAGAAAGTTCCCACGAGATACACCAATTCGTTAGAACTTGACATATAAACTATTTCAAGATTCATTTGAATACCAGAACTTATTGCGCACATTTTCTCACAACATGATGAAAATTCTAGTTTTATCTATTCTCGAATCAATTGAACACATGTAAGGAAATTTGTGAAATTTTAGAGGTATTTAATAATGCAACTGAAAACTATCTGGAATTTATTATCCAACCTCTCATCTAGCTATAGTAATTGCTACAATATAGCACTAGTTTTTAATATATTATTAATAAATATTTGGGTTCTTCCAAGGAGAAAATAAAAGTTAAAAAAGAGAAATATTTTTATCATATTCCTAAATGTTTTGATTGAAATATAAAAAATGTACTATGATCATTAATTTCTATTAAACATTACTTTTCACCCAATAATTCTTTGATAGTAGGCCGAGTTAGAAATTGTTTGTATTTATTGAAACGTCCACTACTCGTTTTTCTTAAAAGTACGAGAATTTTTTTATTACCTCTAATATTTCGGCCGATACATGTATATATATATAAAAAATATTTTGACACCATTTTAAAATAAGACATACCAACTATATTTGAAAATTCAAATGAAATAGTTTAAAACATCAAAATCGCCAAATGTTTGCCAACCCAACTTAGCGATATTTCAAAATAAAGCTAACTCTAACAACCTCTCAAAAACCACTCAAAAGCATAATAAAAGTCGTAAAAATCTTTAACATAAACTTAAAATCATAACTGCAGAAAAACTAGCGCTGATCCTCAATTTATGTGCACCTTCAGTCCAGTAGGATCAACCATCAAGTCTCTCAACATCAATATCATGCTTAACATTTTATGAACATGTATAACAGAGACATTTTTCATATCATCATATACATATTCATTTTCATCCTATACATATTCGTTTTCCTTTCGTTGAATTCAGATCGTTAATTGTGACTTTCGTATTAGCTGAAGGTCGATGGATCCATCTAAATATTACCACAGTACTGGGCGGGAGGGACATCAACGACACTCTCACCCGTCAATTGAGCCTTGGCCTTACATATCATCATATCATCGTATTAGTCACAATTAATTCAATTCCTTCAACATTTCATATTTTCATCACTTTATAAAAATTAAACATGCATAAATCATTTTTCTTTTAAACCAAGCATGCAATATATATTTTAGCATTAACTTTATATCATAAAAATTTTATAAACATTTAAAATAAACAATTTAACATATATTACAGCATTCGAGACAATGCCATGACGTTTACTATTCTTCATGTGTAAAATGATCGTTTTATCCTTAGACGTAAAATTCCTCGATTTTGACTTTTTCTTGCTTTCATTGACTGTAGACCACCCCAACTAATTATATAAGCTTCAATTAAATTTTTTATATTTTTATTTAGCTTAAATTTGAAGCTTTCTAATTATTTCTTAATTATTAATTCGTAGAGAGTTTTAATTCCGATTTAATTCAAACTATAATATAAATTTTCCAAAATTTAAACATAGACTTTTCATATTTAAACTACTCTCGTGAACCATGATTCGCCCCCCGTGAACCATGTTCGAACATTTTATTAATATAAAACCCTATAATCGAACCCTTGAATGAACCCTTGAGCCATTTCTCGATTTTATCGAGCCATGCTCGAGCCACCTTGAGCCAAGCCTTGACCAAACCTACATAGGACCATACTGACCAGCCCTGACCCCTTGAACCAGCTCCAAACCCTCGCTGCAGCATCCTGCAAGAACAAGAGCATGCGCGAGTTCCTCCATCCATGCGCCTAGGGCTCCTAATGCAACTAGGAATCCTAGCCTGAGCCACCACCCGAGCCCTCACCCTCTGGAACAACCCTGGACCTCTCTGTGACCTATCCTAGACCAGCCCTGACCACCCTGGCCGAGCCAATACTCTTCACGCACAGCACTATCCCCAATATCTTGAGAAGAGTCCAATCGTGCATGGGCTCTTCCCCTACTGTTGTGCTTGAGTCCTAGCATGGCTAGGACTCTTCCTCACCCCTGACCACATCCAGCTCGAGCCCTGGTTAAGCCCTGGTTCGAGCTACACGCTGCCTTCCCCTTAACTGAGCCCTTGACAAAAATACTTGCAATAACTTGTTCCAGCTTGTTATAGTTTCGTGTATCCTCTAAACCGTGCTTCGTGTGGCCCTTAAAATTGTGTAAAAACGTTGCTCTATGATCCTATAACATGGCAGCCCCTTCACGCAAACATATACCAAGTTTTAGATCATAAAATCATACCTTGTTCACATATTAGTGCATAAAACAAAAATATTCAATAAGAAATCATGTTTTTCATTTAAAAAATAATCAAACACATATTAGGGTGTGATTGATGAGAAAAGAAAGATTTATGGCGTGCCTTTGCGTATTTTACGCACGACAAATATGTTGAGATGCGAAGAACGACGATGAACGACCTTGGCTGGATTTTTCCCTCAAAACCTGATTTTTTTCCTTGATTAATTCAATGTGTGCGTGTGTTCTAGCTGATGAGAAAGAGTTGTGTGGTTTAGAGGAAGGGGGCGTGTGTTTTTAAAATTAATTGGAAGGATTTTAGGCTTTTATTTCAGTAAATATATAGATGTGCAAGCTAGGGCCCATTAGTCTAGTATAATAGGTTCATTAAGCTCATTAGTGCATTTTAAAAATATTTCGTTTAGGAAAGCTCATGAAAATATTAGCCAAGTTGTCAAAAAGTTCGTGTTTTCATCGAAAATCGAACACGTTAAAAATTACGTCTCAGCGTATAAAATCACCTTAAGACACCTAATTTTCAAAAATATCAATTAGCATAAACTTTAATTTAAATAATTAAAAACAATTATTTAATAAAAATATTTTCTCTTTTTCAGCCATCGGTCTCCGTTACTCGATGGCATCTCGAATAACTTTTAAAAATAAAATTTTATGCATTCAAGTAGAAAAATACTTCATAACCATATAAACATATCAAACATATTTAATTTAAGCCATTGAAATCATATAATTAGTTATAATCCATTTTCCCTAGGTTCGCATGTAGTTGGATTACGTCGTTTTATTTTTGGACCTTACAATTCCTCCCTCCCTTAAATAAAATTTCGTCCTCGAAATTAGAACTTACCGAATAACTCTGGGTAGCAACTCCTCATGTCCCTTTCGATTTCCCAGGTGGCTTCTTCCTCCGAGTGATTTAGCCATTTGACTTTGATCATTTATATAACTTTGTTCCGGAGTCTTCTTTCTTGTCTAGCCAAGATTTGTATGGGTCTTTCCTCATATGTCATATTTGGAGTCAATTGCAGTGGTTCATGATTTAGTACATGTGAAGGGTTTGACATGTACTTTCGCAGCATAGATATGTGGAACACATTGTGCACTCCGGATAGCATTGGTGGCAATGCCACTCTATAGGCTAGTGTTCCAATCTTTTCCAAAATCTCAAATGGCCCTATGAATCTTGGACTAAGTTTGCCTTTCTTGCCAAATTGCATAACAGCCTTCATAGGTGCTATTTTCACAAAAATGTGGTCGTCTACTGCAAACTCTAACTCTCTTCTTGCTTGTCGGCATAGCTTTTCTGTCGGCTTTGCACAGTCTTCGTTATATCTCGAATTTTTGACTACAAGCTCCACTGTTTGCTTGATCAAGTCCAGAACAAATTCTCCTCCTTCACCAACCTCGTCCCAATGTATAGGTGATCTACTTTTCCTTCCATAAAGCGCCTCATAAGGGGCCATCCCTATAGATGATTTATAGCTATTATTGTAGGTAAATTCCCTTAAAGGCAACTTCGGTTCCCAACTTCCTTGAAAATCAATGACACAAGCTCGAATTAGATCTTCCAAAATTTGAATAACTCTCTCTGACTGACAATCGGTTTGAGGATGGATGCCGTGCTGAATAATAATTTAGTCTCCATCGCTGCATGCAGACTCTTCCAGAAAGATGATGTAAATCTCAAATCTCTTTCAGAAACAATAGATACAAGGATCCCATGCAGACGAACGATCTCTCGAATATATAACTCGGAATAATGTGTTATGGTGAATGTCGTCTTAGTAGGTAGAAAATGCGCTGATTTCGTAAGACGATCCATTATCACCCATCCACTATAACCCATATAGCATTAAATCTCTTGATAGTCCTCGGCAATCCCACAACAAAATCCATCGTAATATTTTCTAATTTTCACTCGGGAATAGGAAGTGGTTTGAGTTTTCCCCCTGGTTTCTGATGCTCTGCTTTAACTTGCTGACATGTCAAATACTCGGATACAAATCGAAAGATATCCTTCTTCATACCCGGCCACCAATAAAATAATTGAAGATCCTAGTACATCTTCGTGCTTCCAGGATGAATGGAATACGGCATATCATGAGCTTCTTTCATAATGACCTCTCTCAATGAACCACCACTAGGAACCCATAATCGATCTCGATAACGAACTATACCCTCCACTTCAGAATAAAGCTTCCGGCCCTTGGCTTCATCTCTCAATCTCCACTTTTGCAATTGCTCATTAGTAGACTGTCCCTCACGGATTATATCTCTCAAAGTCAATTGTACTGTCATGGTGGCAAGATCAGGGGCCTCGCCCCTAGCATACACTGTAAGCTCAAAACGTTGTATCTCGGGCTACAATGGTCGATGAAGTGATAATTGATTGATAACTGCTGTATTTCTACTCAATGCGTCCGCTACCATATTAGCTTTTCCCGGATGGTAGCTAATGTCACAGTCATAGTCTTTTACCAACTCTAGCCATCTACTTTGTCACATATTCAGCTCTTTTTGTGTGAAGAAGTACTTCAAACTTTTATGGTAAGTGAAAATCTTGCACTTCTCCCCATACAAGTAATGTCTCCAAATCTTTAACGAAAAACAACTGCTAAGAGCTCAAGATCATGTGTGGGGTAATTTTTCTCATGTACTTTCAATTGTCTCGATGCATAAGCTATAACTTGGTCATTTTGAATCAAAAATGCGCCTAAACGAAGTTTCTAGGCGTCAATATACAAAACATACTCTCCTTGCCCCGATGGCATAGCTAACACTGGCGCAGAAATCAAGGCTTGATTCAACTTGTCAAAATAGTCTTGACACTCGGATTCCATAAAAACTTTGCATTCTTCTTTGTCAAGGCGGTCATAGGTACCACATGAAAGGGATCGATTTTTGGTGTTCTAATACGCAACGGAAGTTCAAAATTTTGTTTTCAAGAAGAAAAATCGAACACCTCTACTAAGATGTGTAGCAAATACAAAACACAATATGTCATACATAGGGTGTTTATAGAAAATATATCTATCAATCTTAAAAGATTGATGTTGGCTCCAACTTAGTTGATATACAACTAAGCTTTTGAATGGCTAGACAAATCTTCAAGCTTCCAAGAGCACACCTTGCTCAATATCAAGCCCACCACCAACTAGCTAGAACCACCTTACACTTGCACTAGAAAATGTAAGGTATTTTTCTTTGAGAAGTATATTGTTTCCTCAACAATTGAAGAACAAATTTTTGGGAGAATTTAGCACAAAATTTCGTCCAACATGAGAGGAGGAGAGAAGGAGGAGTGTTTTTCTTGGTTGTGGAAAAAGTTAAAGCAAAAAGGTGCATGTGCATGCCATGCAATTAACTCAAAAGTTGTCTTCAACCCTTCACCTTCCAAGCATGCATTTTACTTGGGCTTGTAACAATTACAAGACCCATGGACTTTTATTTAAATGTCTCAAACATATTTGAGACCATTTAACCTTTACTCAATTTTACTCAAGCCCACTAGTTTAATAATTATTTCTAATTGGGCTCTACAAAGTCCAATGTTGTTTAATTAATCCAACACTTGAATTAATTTAATTATTTGGACTCTACTAGGTCCACTAGTGTTTAATTAATTCAACACTTGAATTAATTTAATTTAGTCCATAATAATGTATATGAAAATCACAATTTTCAAATACATTACTCGTTTGGCCAACTTTTAATTTAGGAACACTTCCTCAAATTAAAAGTTACATTCTCCTTATAGAAGTCATACTTCTATTTTTATTTACGCTTATAACTCCTTTATAAGCCGTTCAACACATTGAACTATTTTAACTTCTCAACGGGATCTAGAAAGCTAGCACTTGTGTGGCCCTCAATGGTTCATTGATACAACTAGCTGTGGGTTCACATCTCTATGTGATTCGGACTAAACATGTCCTTATTCGAGCATACCCCAGTTGCTCCATTCTTACTTATCAACTCCTTGATAATAAGAACGTCAGAACTCAAGTCTGATACTACCCAACCAATCATGTTAAACTCCTAGCAGCATCGCTTACATGATTCCCTAGATATCATATGATAGTGCCTGCAAGAACCATTTAATTATGATTAGCGTACAGTACGGTCCCTTCAACTCATATATCCCGACCGATTCGACAACCATTGGTATATCGAGAGTTGTCAATGAATCAATACTATGTGTCATGTCGTAGTTGCATCGATGGTGTAATCTAAGAAACCCCTTTCTTAATTACCACCATACTCTGATCAGAGATTTCAAACTACATACACATGAGATCACATAGGATATCCATACCCGAAGGTAAGCGGTGAATCTCCGAATACAATGCATCGACTCCTATATGTTTCGATAAAACACCCAACCTTGCCACCTGATGATCCCATGAGAGTCGGTAAACAAGTCAAAGTGCAATGCTAGCATATAGAGTCTCAATGTTATCCCGGGTCATAAGAACTAATGGTGTACAACCATAAACTAGGACTTTTCCACTCGATAAGTGAGAACCACTGGAAAAGTCCTTTATGGAGGGTTGTTCAGTGCACTCTACCAGGAGCACCTATCTGCATGCTAGGACATCACAATGTCCCCTACCAATGAAACATGGTACTCACATCGCAGATACTAGTCTCGAACTCGAGCGGCCTATATCCATCCTTCTTAGCGGCGGCTGAATCGACTAGGAAATGTTTAGAATATACAGTATTCCAAATATGAGTTTCATGATACTCATCATATGAGCATCTCATATTCTTTATACTATTTGTATATTCAAGGACTTTATCTATGCAACTAGCATGGGTATACAGATAAAGAAAAGCCAAAACAATAATTCAAATATTATTAAAATAAGACTGTTTATACATAGAGTTTCATTGTGAACACTCGGCCAACACTTGGCTCGACGTGCACCTACTCTAACAATCTCCCACTTGCACTAGAGCCAACTACCCATATGCTTCAAACCCATCGATTCGCGATGCTTATCGAATAATGGTCCAGGTAAAGGCTTAGTTAGCGGATCAGCAACATTATCTGCGGAGCCGACTTTGTCAATCGTGACGTCTCCTCTTTCCACGATCTCTCGGAGGATGTGGTACTTTCTCAATACGTGTTTGGACTTCTGATGAGACCTCGGCTCCTTTGCTTGAGCAATGGCTCCTGTGTTGTCACAAAACACCGGGACAGGAGCAACTCCATTAGGAATGACGCCCAACTCTTGGACGAAATTCCTTATCCAAACGGCCTCCTTTGCTGCAGCTGATGCAGCAATATATTCTGCCTCAATGGTGGAATCCGCTGTACTGTCTTGCTTGGGAACTCTTCCAAGAGACAGCAGCACCATTGAGCATGAATATGAATCCAGAGGTTGACTTCGAGTCATCGATATCGCTTTGGAAGCTAGAGTCGGTATAGCCTTCCAAATTTCAGTTCCCCACCCCATAGACCAAGAACAACTTATTGGTCCTTCTCAAATACTTGAGGATGTCTTTCACAGCTTTCCAATGTGGAAGACCGGGGTTCGATTGATATCTACTCACTACACTTAGTGCGAAAGCCACGTCAGGACGTGTAGATATCATCCCATTACATGATGCTACCAATCGCAGATGCATACGGAATGCGTGTCATCGCCTCTATCTCTGCATCAGTCTTGGAGACATAGACTTGGATAGGGACACGCCATGACACATTGGTAGATTGTCCTCTCTTGGACTCATCCATCGAGAACCTCTTCACGATGGTATGGATCAAATCCAATAACCCTTTGGCTCGCTCCACATGGCCCTTAAAGGGAATTTTGGTCATCTTTCCTTTCAGACAGGATTCACAATTCGCGAGAGCATTAATATCAGACATATCAAACATGCCTACTCCCACAAGCTGTTCATCCTTCTTAGGGAAATATGTCCTATATCGAGCATGCCATAATTGTGCCAGTATCTTGTTTTCGCTTGTTTGTTGTTGTCATTGTTTGGACATTGTTTAGTGGAATATCTTTGTATTTTAAGGCGTAGAGATCGTTTTCAAATTCTCCAGTACCAATTAAACATTCATTCTTATAAATGTTGCAAACACCTTTGCTAAATAAACAAGAAAATCCATCTTTATCAAGCATAGTAATGAAAATAATATTTTCACTAAATCTGGTACAAACAAAACATCTCTCAAAATTAACTTAAAATCATTGTTCAACAATAGTAAACATCTCCTACGGCCTTGGCAGAAACTCTTGCTCCATTGCCCATCCTCAAGAAGGTCTCACCTTTCCTAAGCCTCCTACTTCTATTCCCATCACCTGCAAATCATTACAGAGATGTGAGCCACAGCCGGTATCCAATACCCAAGAAGTAGAATTAATTGAAATGTTTACTTCAATATAGAACATACCATTTCCAGAACTCTTCTGGGCAAGATATTCCCAGCAATTACTGTAACGCCCCAGATTCGACGACTGTCCTCACTGTATAAAGACGAGTCTTTACAGCGTGCTTATGTCCTCACTCATCCCAAAATTGCCCCAAGTCAAGCACGCTTAACTTTGGAGTTCTTATGTGATGAGCCACCGAAAAGAAGATGAACCTTCGTGATATGAGTAGTACAAATCAAATCTTTTAAGCTCTCTTCAACTGTACAGTCCATTACATTGAACAGTCTCGGAATCCCTCTCATTCTCGTGTGGGTCGGTTCATTCATGTTCCCTCCACCTAGAAGCCTGCCAGGAGCCGCTCATTGTCCGTGCAACTGATGGCACCGGCGATCACCCCCCGCCCTCTTCGGCCCCGGGCCTCACATGCCCACCAGCTTCCGCTTGGTTCGTCCCCGAACCACACCTTACTAAGAGAGGTCGGCTCTGATACCAACTGTAACGTCCCAGATGGCCGTACTGTCCTCACTGTATCAAGACGAGTCTTTCCAGCATGCTTATGTCCTCACTCACACGCACCCTGGGAAACTTCCCAGGAGGTCACCTATCCCAAAATTGCCCCAAGTCAAGCACGCTTAACTTTGGAGTTCTTATGTGATGAGCCACCGAAAAGAAGATGCACCTTCGTGATATGAGTAGTACAAATCAAATCTTTTAAACCCTCTTCAACTGTACAGTCCATTACATTGAACAGTCTCGGAATCCCTCTCATTCTCGTGTGGGTCGGTTAGCAGGTCATGAATTTTATTGCTTTTTAGATGGATACTCGGGATACAATCAAATCACAATTGCACCTGAGGACCAAGAGAAAACTACTTTCATTTGCACTTATGGTACTTTTGCGTTTAGGCGTATGCCATTTGGTTTATGCAATGCACCTGCAATATTTCAAAGATGCATGACCGCTATCTTTCATGACATGACTGAAAATTTCCTTGAAATCTTTATGGATGACTTCTCTATTTTTGGCTCCTCATTTAATGAATGTTTAGAGAATTTGAACTTGGTGTTAGTTAGATGTGAGGAGAGCAATTTGGTGTTGAATTGGGAGAAGTGTCATTTTATGGTTCAAGAGGGGATTGTGTTAGGACACAAGGTATCGGAGAATGGAATTGAGGTTGACAAAGCCAAGGTGGAAGTAATCAAAAACTTACCCCCACCTTCATCAATAAAAGGAGTTAGAAGTTTCCTAGGGCATGCTGGTTTTTATAGGCGCTTCATTAAAGATTTTTCCAAAATTGCTAAACCTTTATCC